>NC_137069.1:10125725-10135725 GCF_032717465.1 Coenobita brevimanus | reverse complement strand
GGGATGGTTTATATGAGATGGAAGCTTACCAAAAAGCCCAAACCTGATTAGTATTAGTTTACCAGGGGCTGATGATACAATGATGCAAGGAGGAAATGCATTCCGTAGTGTCCTCAGCATCAAGCCTGCCTTCAACCCTCTTTACTGTACTGCACACACATTCACCTGAAAAGATGACGACGTTATCATAGTGAACGACGCATTACCAAATGGAATACATTTTTTATTTTTAAGCTTACGACCCCTTCCCCTTTGAACCTTTTTAAAATTGTGTTGAATCCTTTCGTTAAGCTCCGTCTTCAGCTTTTTTTTTTTTTTTCCCCTCCATGGATCTTTTCTAGCGCCTATGACTGCTTTTTATTATTCTTAGCCTCTTTGAACCTTGCGGCGTTTTCGTTTTTTTACTTATTAATTAATTAATTAATTTATTTATTTATTTATACCATTTCCAACCTCCTTGAACCTTTGGGAACCTCTTTGAACTTTTCTGAGTATGCTTACATCTTTTTAAACCTTTCTGAACATTCTCCATCACGAGGGGAGGGGAGAACAAAAGAGACGAGATGTAGAGGAGGACTAATGGGCCACACCCTCAGGGGGTCGACAGGAACAATACAGCCACACAATTGGTTCAGCGGGACAAGGGTGTAGAAAAGGAGGCCACCAGTTTTGACACTAGACGAAAGTTTTATGAAATATGTCGCCTCGGATGTAAAGGAATCATCATCATCATCGTTATCAGCTAGACCATCGTCATTATCATCATTCAGACAATTTTTATCATCATCATCATCATCATCATGCAAGTCTGTGTTATGTGTTTGTAAATGCTTCAACACTAGTGTCCTATCAGAAATCAGGGCACGTTAGGTATATTTAGCTTTGTGCCAAAAAATTCTCATATAGCCATTCACACACACACACACACACACACACACACACACACACACACACACATGTGCATGTATGTATATCCAAGTAAAAATAAACATAGCATGAGCTGAACTCTGACAAGATCCCAATGTTTAAATTATTAGAAACACAAAACATTGACTGATTCGGAACGGCTTCAGACCACTTCATTACCTGCTAATCATCTGTTCTGCTGAAATTATTCTTTTAATGTCGCCTAAAAGGAACTCGTTATTAGTCCAGCAAACACAATTAGACCATAATTATTAGGGTCTCTTGATGCTGTTGGTTTGTCATTATGATTTAGGTGGATGAGCTGATAGATAAATAGATGGGTAGATAGATAGATAGACAGATAGACTGATGGATAAAGAGATAGACAAATGGATACTGATTTACAGACAGAGACATACACAGACACAGACAGACACAGACAGACAGACAGACAGACTGACAGAAAGACAGAGAGACAAGTGGATAGAGAAAGAGATTGACAGACGGATACTGATAGACAGACATAACAGACAGGCACAAACAGATACATACATACTTACAGACAGACAGACAGATACTGATAGATAGACAGGTAAATAGGTGTGGATCTATATTAAGTAGCTCTTTTAACAGGGTAATGTTTTTTTACCCGTTCAATACGAGGCCTTTATTTATATTGCTTTTGCTACCACCAGACGATTTTGTTCTGCTTGTGAACTTCTAGAGGTGAGGGATGCGGTGTTCAATATATTAATTTCCAAAGAGTCTCCCTTAAGCTGTATAAAATCGCCTGAAAATAGGAATAAAATAGAAAATGCCATAGTAAGGGAAGGAGTTAACCCCCCTAAACGATGACCTTTATAAGTCCCTTCAGGCCGAGTACGTCATTTTTATTCCATATTTTATTGTTACCGGACGATTTTATTAAAGGTAGGACAGCACCTGAAAAATGATGGGATCAGTACTGGCTGTTGACCCCTTCTGTCTGGAAAGTCTATCCTGAATACAACGCACGTGTGTGGGTAGGTGTTGGAAGGTGTGTGTGTATATAAATGTGTGGGTGTGTGAATAGGTGTGTGGGCAGGTGTGAGCAGGTGTGTGGGTAGGTTTTGGTAAGTGTGAGTATGTGTAGGCAGGTGTGTGGTAGGTGTGGACAGGTTTGTAGGAAGGTGTGGACAGGTTTGTGGGAAGGTGTGGACAGGTGTATGGATAGGTGTGATAAAGTGTGTGGGGTATGTGTGTATGAATGTGTGGGTAAGTATGTGCAGGTATGGGTACTGTAGATGTAGGCTATGGGTAGATGTGGATGGTTGTGTTCAAGTGTGGGTAGTTGTGGGAACAGGTGTAAACAGGTGTGTGTAAATGTGTGGGCAGGTGTGCTGAGGTGTTGGCAGGTATAGGTAGTTACAACAGAAAACACGTAAAAGATGTCAAGAATAACACCCGTAAAAGCCCTAACCACGGATGCACTATTTGTACTGAACTAGACTCTGAAGTACCATCTTTGCCACCTGGTGTTATGGTGTTGTGGTGTTGTGAAGTAAGGGTGGACTGGGGTAGGGGGTGGTGTGAGGAAAGGTGGAGAGGTGATGTGAGGGGGAGAAGTGGAGGAAAATTGGTATAAGTGAAGGAAGAAGTAGGGAAATGGTGATGTATGGAAGTAGAAGAATGCAAGGGTAAATAGTATGATGTGATGTGATGTGATGTTGATAGGTTCAGATGAGATGAGATGAAGCGATGTAAAATGAAATAGTGTGAATTGAGGTTACAGGATAAATGGAGCACTATTATTTAAAAAAAAAAAGATGTATGTTTAGAATTACGTAAGCAGTTGATGACAGTAAAAAGATCATGGCAGAGTAACAACAGAGGTCACTGATGCAAGTAATGTAAACAAAAGTAAGCGAAAATATGTTAGAGCAGACAGTATTTGGATTAGAATAATTAACTCTTCCAGTACGGTGGTGACTAATAACCTGCGGCAAATGAGAGCAACACGAACTTGTCTTGTTGTTACTGGAGAAAACCTCTACGGGCGATGGGTGGAGAGGGGCGGGGCTGACAAGTTGCATGGCGATGGGTAAACCTCTAATCTAAATAAACCCGCCTGGCGTTAGCTGGAATAGAAAGCTAGAGCTGTTCCGAAAATGAGAAACTGACTCGTAACTGTACTGGCACTCACAGGCTCATAGTGACTCCCTCTTACTTAAATAAAACCATATGGCGCTTACGGGAAAAAGAATAATAGAGTTTTCCGAATATGATAGGGTTAATGTATATATCAAGAAGAAAACTGCACTATAATAGGCTACAAGGGAAAATATATGCATGGAATTCGCGAGTGAAATATGTCAAAATATCAAAAAAGACAAATACATATAGATAGATGGGTGGCTATTAACTAATTGTCATGGGCATATAGACAGGCATCAAGTAACGCGAATATGCACTAGATACTTTGTTTGCTCGAAAAATATCACTGTTTAAAAGTCATTAGTCCAACTTGCAGGCATGTTATCTGAGAGAGAGAGAGAGAGAGAGAGAGAGAGGACGCGCTAATATATCTCTATACCACCTACCTTCATTTCCTGTTCTACTTTCTTCCTCCACTTTTTATTTCCGTTCCTTATTCTTCCAAGCATGTCTAATACTTCTTTCGTCTCTCTCTCTCTCTCTCTCTCTCTCTCTCTCCAGGAATTTTGAGTACCAGTGTAGTGAATTTTCAGCAAACGACACTGATGACGCTGATCCATGGTCAGATAAATTCACCATTTTCAGTTGCTACGGATGCGCTTTACTGATTTTCAAAGTCAACGAAGAGAGAAGCGGGAAAGGGAACATAATTTTTGAGACCGACTGTGCTTCATTCTATCCTTCCACCGTCTATTTCTTGTTCTATTTCTCCTTCTACCTTCTATTCCTTACTCTATCTCTCCATTCACCTTTTATTCCTTGCTCTGTCTCTCCTTCCATTGTCTATTCCTTGCTCTATCTCTCCTTCCACCTTCTATTCCTTGCTTTATCTCCCCTTCCTTCATCTATTCCATGCTCTATCTCTCCTTCCTTCTATTCCTTGCTCTGTCTCTCCTTCCACCGTCTATTCCTTGCTGTATCTCTCTTTCCACCTTCTATTCCTTGCTTTGTCTCTCCTTCCATTGTCTATTCCTTGCTGTATCTCTCCTTCCACCTTCTCTTCCTTGCTCTGTCTCTCCGAACCATTTTTATCACCACTTCTTCCTGTCACTTTTATCTGACCTCCTCATGTACTCCTCCAGTTTATCATTCCATCTCAGTCTTTCCTTCCTTCATTTCTTGCCAGTCCCTCAAAATCTCTTCATCATTATCACCACCACACCGTCCTTCCCCTCTATGCTGCTCTCCCTCATACATTTCTTCAACACCTTCCACCTCATTCTTATTTTCGTAGCAACATCTCGAAGTCTCTCCATCACTCCTTACCACTCTATTTCTCACTCCCCCACGCCACTCCAGGCCCCCTCCTCCATGTACTTCTCTGTCTTAACTTTCCATCTCAGTTTCTTCCTTCCATCTTTAATTCGTTTTTCAGTTCTTCCATCCATCCCTATTACTGTTTATCACTATAGTTCTTTCACGTTAACTTGGCCCAGATTTTCGTCCTTTTGCAGCATATTTTTCGCAACGTGGTGGCAGAAGAAGATAGTACTACGGTATGGCTCTACGTCCATTCCATAACACTTCTTCGTGACTAGCACTCTGTTCTAGTGTTAATCCATTGCTCCAACTCAGCATTCATGACGGAGAGACGGCAGTTTTAGGCCAAGTTGGAGTAGAAAGGGTATAGCCTCTCCTGCCACTCCCAGTCACTCTCCCTCATCTATTTTCCTTTATCCAGCTTGTTCTCTTTCTCCTATTACATTTAATGGGTTAATGGGGAGAGTCTAAGGCCCGTATTCTCGTCGGGTAAGTAGGCTCCCTAACACCTCTTTCTTAGCGATTTATTTTTCAAACGACTTATTAATATCGCCTGGTTTGCTTCTCATGTCTTTTCAGTGTCGACATAGATTGCATGAAAATTACACAAGAATACAGTAGCGGAGCAGAATCAGAAATAAATCGGTAAGGCATGAATATCACAAGAATGTAGTAACGAAGCAGAATAATAATAAATCAGAAAGAAAGAGGTGTTAGTAAGTGTCCTGACCCTACTGGAATGCCGTCCTTAGCCACTCCACAACAAAGAGATTCAACTGAGATGAAGCAAATGTGGCAGTGGCAACAGTAAATACTAAGAATTATAACAATGATAATGATAATGATGATAATAATAATAATAATAATAATAACAACAACAGCAACAATAATAATGATGATGATGATGATGATGATGATGATGATGATACGAGTAATAATAATAATGTTGATAATTTCAACATTTGATCGACCTTGAGTCTGTCCTTCCAGAGTCATTCAAGGTCACATCTTATGGTGGCAGCAGAATCTCCATATATGACTTGCTATCAGTGAATAATAGTAACCATGTGTCTGTCTCTCACCGTTTGGCTGATTCAAGCTGTCAAAATATGTGTGACCTTTACTTTGACCCTTCAGGGTCCCACAGGTCAAATGTAATGGTGCCAATAGAATCCCATAAATGACTTCCTATTAGTGATTAAGAGTAACCATGCATTTGTCTCACCGTTTGGCTGTTATCAGGCCTCAAAATCTGTTTGACCTTGAGTTTGACCTTTCAGAGTCACCAAAGGTCGCATCTGATGGTGTCAATAGGATCTTCATATATGATTTCCTATTAGTGATTAATAGTAACTATGTGTCTATACATGACCTTGAATTTGACCTTTCAAGGTCAAATTCAATGCCCTGAACCCTGGGGCGTTTTCACCAAAATCGAATCACTTCCTCATACCTAACCTGTGTGCAAAGTTTGAAGATGATCCGTTCATTGGTTCATGACATAATCGATGCACAGACTCACAAATGAATAAATAATAAATAAACAAACAAAGAAATAAATAAACGCCGATGACCACATACACCCCTTCCGCAATGAAGTGCCGGCGGAGTGAATAATACGGTAATAACAGCCACCACCACCACCACCACCACCACCACCACCTTCGTCAGTAACAACAACAACCATACACATATTCGTTCAGCAAGGTTAATGGGAATAGGCCAAAGATCATATTAAAAGTTGCTAACATTTCACACCATCCAACAAAGAAAACTGTCGCCCAGGTCAGAGGTCAGGGTCAAAGCACAAGGGTCTGTTTTCATTAAAGATGAGGGTGTGGAAAAATCGCTTTGTGTGTTAGGGCAGTTTTTCATAAATCAAAAGGACGATTGAAATTTTATAGTCTCCCCCAGGTCTCCCGCTGTGCGTGTGTGTGTGTGTGTGTGTGTGTGTGTGTGTGTGTGTGTGTGGTGTGTGTGAGTGTGTGTGTGTGTGTGTGTGTGTGTGTGTGTGTTTTGAAGGGAAGGGATGGGTGACTATGAGGAAAAAAGGGAAGGGAAGGGGAAAAAGGAAGGAAGGGAGGGAAGTGGATGGGGAAGGAGAGAGGATGGTGAAGGGAAATGAAAGATGGGAGAAAGGGGGAAAAAAGGGAGGGGTAGGGAGAGAGGGAGAGGGAAGGGAGGGGGAGGAGAACACAGGGAGGGAAAGGAGGGGAGGAGATGAAAAGGAAATGAAGAGGGGAGAGGGAGGAAAAGGGAGAAGGGGAAACGAGGGAGAAAGGGGGAAAAAAGGGAGGGGTAGGGAGAGAGAGGGAAGGGAGGGGGAGGAGGACAGACGGAGGGAACGGAGGGGAGGAGATGAAAAGTAAATGAAGAGGGGAGAGGGAGGAAAAGGGAGAAGGGGAAACGAGGGAGAAAGAGGGTAGGAGGAAGATGGAGGACCTAAGTGGTGCGGAAAAAAGGAAGGGTGGGGGGAAGTAGGAGAGAGAAAGGGAATGGTTAGGAGGATGGAGGGGGATAGAAGAGAAAAAGAAGGGAGAAGAGGTAGGGGGTAGTGAAGAGTAGAAGATAGGGAATGGGAGAGAGGAGGGAGAATGGATAGGGAGCGGGAGGAGTATAAGGGAGAGAGGAGGAAGAAGGGATGGAGAACGGGATGGAAGGTAGGATGGAAGGAGGAAGGGATAGGAAGGAAGAAAGGAGGAAGAGGGGAGAGAAGGACGAAAGAGAGAGAATGGGAAAAACGAATGAGGAGAGGAGGGAGAGGTGAGGGAGGAAGGGGGGAGGAAGGTGGGGGAAGGGGTGAGGGAAGACTTTATAGAAGGGGAGAGGCTATGCCTTTGTGCCAATACGATATGAACAAAAATGAGAGGGGGGATATTAATAAAAGTGAGAGAGAGAGAGAGAGAGAGAGAGAGAGAGAGCAGAGGAGTAGGATGAAGAAGAGGAAAGGGAAAGGAAATGGAAGGGGAGAGGGAAAGAGAGAAGAGAGGGAGTAGTAGGTGGAAAAGGTAGAGAGAGAGAGAGAGAGAGAGAGAGAGAGAGAGAGAGAGAGAGAGAGAGAGAGAGAGAGAGAGAGAGAGAGAGAGAGAGAGAGAGGGGCAAGCTTTGGAGAGTAAACAGTTTGATTTATTGTTATTATTGTTGACGAAATGAATGTGTATGCTGCGAGAAAGCGCCATAAGTAAACGGAAAATGAATGTGTATGAAGTCATTGAATGTGTATGAATATGTATGAATTGAATGTGTATGAATATGTATGATGTGAATGTGTATGAAGTCAGTGAATGTGTGTGATTATGTATGAAGTGAATGTGTATGAAGTCCGTGAATGTGTATGAGTATGTATGAAGTGAATGTGTATGAAGTCCGTGAATGTGTATGAGTATGTATGAAGTCAATGTGTATGAAGTCAGTGAATCTTTACGAGTATATATGAAGTGAATGTGTATGAAGTCAATGAATGTGTATGATTGTGTATGATGTGAATGTGTATGAAGTCGATGAATGTGTATGATTGTGTATGAGAAGATGTATGACTATGAAGTGAATGTGTATGACTGAAAATATATATGAAAGCAGTGAATGTGTGCTAATGTGTATGAATATGTGTATAAAATCAATGAATGTGTATGAATAAGAAAGTTCCATAGGTAAGCGGAAAATGAATGCGTATGAAATCAATCAATGTGTATGCTGGAAGGAAGCTAAAAAAGTAAAAGGAACATGAAAGTGTATGAAGTGAATGTGTATGAAAATAGTGAGTGTATATGAAAATGTACATAAAATCAATGAATGTGTAGGGGTGTGTTTGGAAATATATATGAAATCAATGAATGTGTATGAAATCAGTGAATATGTATAAATGTGTATACTATGAGGAAGCACCGTAAGTAAACGGAAAATGAATATGTATGAAGTGAATGTTTTTTAAATCAATGAATGTGTATGAAGTGAATGAATATGTATGATTGTGAATGAGAATGTGTATAAAATCAATGAATGTGCGTGAAATTGTGTATGAAATCAATGAATGTGTATGAGTGTGTATGAATGTACATGAAATTATGTATGACATCAATGAATGTGGATGAATGTGTATGAATGTATCTGTGAATGAATTTGTATGAAAATGTGTATGAAATCAACATGTGTGTAGTAATGTGTATACTGTGAGGAATCGCCATAGGTCAAAAGAAAATGAATGTGATTGAAAATATATGTAAAATCAATGAATGTGTATGAAAATGTATATAAAATGAATGTGTATGAAAATGTATATAAAATGAATGTGTATGAAAATGTATATAAAATGAATGTGTATGAAAATGTATATAAAATCAATGAATGTGTATAAATATATATCCTTGGGTAATGGAGATAAAAGATAAGGGAAAATTATATCTTTTTGACCCAAGATAACAAGAGATAGTATTCAGGGCAGCTATATTTCAAGTGTCTTCCGCAGTACCGTTCTCTTGACGATTTATTTTGCTTATGACACCTTAGGATTCCCTCGTTGGTTGATTATATGATTTTCGTGTCGACCTTGTTTTCGGTAAAATTATTCACAAGGATAATGATGTGTAATGCAAAAAACAAATCGCTAAGGAAAAGTTGTTACGAAACATCCTATGCCAGCTTAAATACTGGCCTACTTACCTTTTGAAGCAGGAGAGAAAGAGAGAGAGAGAGAGAGAGAGAGAGAGAGAGAGAGAGAGAGAGAGAAATGTACTGAATGCAAACTGTAGACTAACGATAATAAATATCACTGATATAGCCTCATATTCATCATCATCATCATCATCATGGCGAGAGAGTTTACTACAAGACAATAGCCTCTCCCATCTTTCTCCACTCTGACATACTGCCTGTTAGACTGTTCCATCCAGTCCCAGCAGATCTGCGAATGTCATCTCTCCAACCTGGCCTCAGTCTGCCTCGTCCTCCCACTCCATCTCTCCATTTTGTTCTCTGTCTGTTTCTTCCTCACACTCCATCTCTCCATCTTGTCCTCTGTCTGCCTTTTCCTCTCACTCCATCTCTCCATTTTGTTCTCTGCCTCTTCCTCTCACTCCAACTCTGGGCTGCCACTCAGTTACCCTGGTTGTCCATCTGTTATCTGTTCTACGAAGGACGTGACCTGCCCACATCCATTTATGCTTTTGGACCGTTCTCTTCATATCCTCTACTTTCCTGTATTCCCATATCTAGGAATCTCTCTCTCTCTCTCTCTCTCTCTCTCTCTCTCTCTCTCTCTCTCTCTCTCTCTCTCTCTCTCTCTCTCTCTCTCGATGTGACATCTAGAATATTCGTGGGAGAAGAGGGGAGATGAGAAGAGAGGAAGAAATCAGTAGGATGGAAGTTGTGGAAGCAATGAAGAAAGTCAAAATGGGGAAAGCCCCAGAAACTGATGGAATGTGTGGTGAAATGCTGAAGCATGGGGGAGAGATAGTAGTAGAATGGATGTGGAAGATTTGCAGATTGGCCTGGGAGGAAGGTAGAGTCCCAGAGGATTGGAAGTCAGATATAATTATTCCCCTGTACAAAGGAAAAGGGGAAAAAGAAGTGTGTGGTAATCATAGGGGCATTTGTCTTCTTAGTGTAACAGGAAAAGTATATGGTAGGATGCTTATTGACAGAG
>NC_137069.1:10115725-10120725 GCF_032717465.1 Coenobita brevimanus | reverse complement strand
AAACCAGCTGGAATGATAATAAGAGCTGGAAAGCCGGTAAGTAAGCTGGAATGACAGTAGATAAGGTGGAATGACGATAGATAAGCTGGAATGACGGTAGACAGCAGCTGGAATGACGTAGAATAATACCCGGAATTAGAGAGGGCAAGAGCCGGTATTACCCAAGTGGCACGGTGTCATACGGGCGACACAGACAGTCATGGTGTCAGAATATTCAGTTTGCCCTGGCCTGTCCGTCCTAATATTATACATTATGGCAGCCAGCGATATTACTCCTCCCAGTTGACAGTGAAGTGGCTTCAACTTCTGGCCCCTTATTCACCCTAACACACTTTCCTATGAGATTTATTTTGCTTATTACACCTTACTGTTCTCCTATGTGTTCCTTAACTTCTAATACTGCGTCACTTTTCATACTCGTACATAATGCAAAAAAGGATTTTAACCAGCCATATCTAAAAATATATCACTGAGGAGGAGGTATTAGGGGGCTTAGTTAACTGTTGGGATTACAGGCCTTAGACTCTGGGTGACGTCCTATTGCGCCCATTAATACTTGTTCCAGACGATTTCATTCAGCTCAGGGAAGGGCTGTCGTTCTGGAGGGGTTTATTAGTACTCTCTCCAATTCCTCCAGCTCGAAAAGGCTGTCCTAAGCTGAATAAAATCGTCTGGAGAAGAATTATATTTAAAAGAGACACATTGGACTGTATCTGATCCCTCCAGTGTAAAATGTGTGATAAGCTGAATATAATACTTCTTCATGAATGCAACAGGTCAGCTTTGGAACTGTCTCCCTCTGTCTGTATTGCCTACTGCCTATGACCTCCAGTCTTTGAAATGTAGTGTGTCCAGGCATCTCGAAATTAACGGATCTTGAATTTGGCTATCTGTTATCTTGTTTTTGTTTTTTCTTGGGGTGATCAATCTTGTTGGCGCCTGGCCTATAGTTCCTTCTTCCTCGCATAAAAAGCGTTGACAAGCGTTGACAAGAATATAATGAAGAATATGATTTTGTGATTATAAAGAAGAAATTATTCGCTTTAAATTTTTTTGCCAACTTCTGACAATATTATTGTTTTAATAATGGTCTCATGTATTGATGGAAGGATATATCTAACCCAGAGAGAGAGAGAGAGAGAGAGAGATGACTCAAATCATCCAGGATAACGAAAATAAACCGAGAAAATATCATCATACTAAAGAGATTTATACAACCCCGTTTAGCTCAGGTGACGGCCAGGTGTAGTCTGACTGGAGTGTTGATTAAATTTTACTTTTTTACATTAGCATGGCCTCAAATCACCACCTCTCTCTCATACATACTGTGTTGTATGAGTATATTAAATGAGAATATCATGTTGGTCACGAAGAAATGGAATAGAGAGGGTGCAGAGCCGCAGTATTGTCTTTGTCACTGATCTACCTGAAATAAGTTGCCAAAGAATGAAAATCTCGGCCAGGTTAGAGTACGAAGAGTATAGTTACGAAGCATACTCTCCAACCTCAGACCAAGGCTCCTCTAGAAAGACAATTCGCTCAAGAAGAGATGTTACGGCATCTGCAACGGCACTTGGAATTCGACCCAATCTGACAGAAGGATGTGGATGTCAAAACTGAGCGACGTCAGTCATGTCACAGGGGAAAAGAAGATGGAAAAGAGGTTCAGGATTTTACAGCTCAATATGCCGACCTGTGAACCCGATGAAGGAGGAAGAGGAGGAGGAGGAGGAGGAGGAGGAGGAGGAAACGAAGGAGGAGGGGAAGGAGGAGAGAAAAATTTCTCTTCATTTCAGCATCATTAATCTCTTTACTCTGATGATAAATATTTCTTATTTATTTTTTATGATTCCTGTTGATTATGTTTAGCTGGGCAGAAAATACCTTGAGAGAGAGAGAGAGAGAGAGAGAGAGAGAGAGAGAGAGAGAGAAAATCGATTCTGTATTTGATCACTCTTTGTAGACGAGAAGTGTTATCAAATGGCAATATGTAGCTTCTGTACTTTTTGATAATCTCTCTCTCTCTCTCTCTCTCTCTCTCTCTCTCTCTCTCTCTCTCTCTCTCTGACACACACACACACACACACACACACACACACACACACACACACACACACACACACACACACACACACACACACACACACACACACGAACGCAGAAGGATCCATTAATATAGCGTTTTTGAATCTCTCTCTCTCTCTCTCTCTCTCTCTCTCTCTCTCTCTCTCTCAAAACACAACGATTGAAGCCTTCATTAATCTACTGCTTTTGAAATGCTTTTTTCAGACCTTCCCCATTACGGCGGGCATAAAACCTCACTCTTATGCTCTTCAACTCTCTCTCTCTCTCTCTCTCTCTCTCTAATACCTACACCTTGATCGAGCATATACTAATTTTTCTTAATGTTTTTACTGAGAAAAAAAAAATCTGTAAAACATTTCAATTTATTTAGTCCGTTTTTTTTCTAGTATATCCACCTCACACCAGACGATTTTGTTCAGCTGAGAGGGAGTCACGGGAACCACCAGGAAGCTCCCTAACACTTTTTCCTAAGCGATTTAGTTTGCTTACTCTACCTTACTGTCCTTTTACGTTCAAGATTATACCAGAGCCCGTCTTCTCGTCGGAAAGCTCCCTAGCGCCTTTTCCTAAGCGATTTACTTTATTATACCTTAGTGTCCTCTTATATTCCAAATCATACCAGGATCCGGATTCTCGTCAGTTAAGGAAGCTCCCTAACACTCTCTTCTAAGCGATTTATTTTGTTTATTTACCTTGCTGTCCTCGCCTGTGTTACATAAATCCCTCCAATATCGCCATACTCTGTATAAATACCGTTCAAAGGGATATTAGTCACCCATATTCAAAAATGAATCGCTAATGAAGAGGTATTAGGGAGCCTCCTTAACTAACCTGAATACGAACCCAGGCCATTTTAATCAGCTGAAAGTGGATGTAAGAGTCTGAGACCTGCATTCTCAAGGAAGCTCCCAACACTTTTTCCTAAGCGATTTTGTTTGTTTTTAACACCTTACTGTCCTCTACCGTGTTATGTAAATTCTTCTAATATTGTCCAATTTTACATAAATACATAACCTGAAGAAGTGCATTAACCAATTAGATCTGAAAATAAATCGCTAAGAACGAAGTGTTTGGGAGCCTTCTTAACTGAAGAGAAAACAGGCCTGAGAGTGTTAATACTGTCACTTTAATTCTAATAAATTCTAACCCTAATTTTAACTCTAATTTTAGCTCTAGTTCAAACTCTAATTTTATCTCTAATTCTAACTGACTCTAATTCAAATTCAAACTCTAACCCTAACTCTTATTCTAATTCCAAATACAGTGCCCTTTAAATACGATCCTGTAACCCGTGCAGCTTCCTCTTGTAAAATCTCTCCCAAACCCACGCACTCACACAGAGGTACACGCACGCACGCACGCACACACGCACTCAATTGAATGAAACTGCCATAGGCAGAGCGCATGCCGGATGGATCCAATTGTGTGTGACGTGCCACCCACTGTGTGTCTATAAAATCTCATAAAGATACAATGAGAATTGACGGAAACATTAATATTTGGAAATCTGCCTCATGTTAAAGGCAGGGATTCAACCCCCACCCAGCCCAGGGCCTTTGACCGACTTCGATAAAAAAAAAAAAAAAAAAAAAAATAGGCTTCCAGGGTTATGGATGTCTACCTTCTTATTTTTTTTTTTTTTTTTCAGAACAACTGGCGCAAAACTGCGACCTGCAGAGTGCAGACAAACAGACAGACAGACAGACAGACAAACATACGGAACTGAATAACATGCATGCCGAATCGAAAGATTCCGACAAGCAACAAACCATTCAGACATGCACAAACACACAAACAAAGCAAACAAACAGTTTCAGGCACACATACCCTCAACCTAAGCTACACACACACACACACACACACACACACACACACACACACACACACACACACACACACACACACACACACACACACACACACACACACACACACACCAGTTCCAACAGTGCGTAAAGCATATTATTAAACTTTTGTCATCGTCGCTAGAGAGAGGGATTTAAAAAACAAACATGAAAAACTTTATTTACTGCCATCAAAGCGATATCATCAATTCAGTGTAAAAAAAATACAATATAAACAAGTAAAACTATTATAATTGTCGGTGCGGACGCGAGAGTATCACTCCTTGAGTTAAATATAGGAATTGTCGTCATAAGCACATAAGTTTGTTTCTTTTTCTTTTGTTTTTTTGTAAGTTGAAGCCAATAACAAAAACTGTCGATGCAGAAAATTCTGCCTTTCTGTGTGTTATGTTTTGAGTTGTACATCTATCGGTGGATGTAGGGGTTAATTTCTGTCTGAATCTATCTTTGTGTTTATCTGTCAGCATATTTTTCATTCTACCTACCTACCGATACTTAACTACCTACCAGCCTACCCGTATATGTATTTACCTATCTATATGTTACTGGGCTCCATAATCACCCAAGAGGTAGCCACAAACAAATCACCCCAGATCGTCATATCCTCTGCCATTTGACTGCCCTTCCTCGAACTCACATCCCCTCTCTTAATTATCTCTCCATTCCATCCTTCCACCTCATCCTTGGTCTCTCCGTCTCCCTCTCCCTCCACCTCACTCACATACACTCTCCTAGTCAGTCTCTTATTCTCTGTTATCATTACTTGGCCAGTCATATCCACTTCAGTACCACAACTCTCATTTACTTCCCCATTTGTCTATCTATATCTGTCTGTCTATTTGTATCTCTCTCTCTATCATTAACTTACATATTCACTTAGTGCATTTATTTGTGTATCAATCAGTCGCTGTCTGTCTCTCCGTCCATCCATCCATTCCTTCATCAATCATTTATTCAGTCAGTGGATATTGTCTGCCTATAAATATGTCTATCTATCTCATTATCTGTCTGTCTACCTGACTATCTGGCTGTCTTTATCTCCTTTTGTCT
>NC_137069.1:10060934-10110625 GCF_032717465.1 Coenobita brevimanus | reverse complement strand
TCGTCTCCCGTCCCCCTGCCAAGCTCTCACCCAGTGGCACATGCAAGAGAAGAAGCTTTTCTACAAAACATCTGAATGCTGGGTACTGATATGGGATCGCAGAGAGCATATGTTTATAGAACAAAATATACTCAAAATTACATGATAGATCATTGGTTTAAGTTTTTGTCATACGTCGCGTTACACCCTGTATATATATCTATCTATCTATCTATATACCTAGGCTGCTTCCCCCAAGGAAAGGGAGGTAGCCGAGACAGGACGACACACTCCCCATTTACTCATCCATTCAAACACATTCATTCGCATCTTAGCCCCAAAGAGAGGGGGAAGAGACGGACAGATCCTCACCGCACCACACCCGCACAAGGGTCAACTGCGCCAATGGTAAATCAGTGACATCCGCAGCAGGGCCACGACAGCAGAACTGGTTTACCCCTGCCACATCATAACAGACCCATCCCCTTACCACGCACCTGACCTGACTAGCTGATCAGACCAAAATGCGGGAGAATATCCCCCTCAGGGCTGCGTCATCACTTATTCATTCACAATTTCTCTCCATTTATTTCTGTCCCACGCACAGCCACTCTTCCTTGCTCAACAGACATCCCTCTCGCATCCAGCGCTCTCTTCACACTGTCTGCATCCATCCTATTCGTGGTCTTCCTCTCAGCCTTACACCTCTCACATCAGATCTAGTTATCTTTTCCTGTCGCTCATTATCCATTCTCTCCATATGCCCAAACCATAGCAACACCCTCTGCTCAACTCTACCAGCCATCTCCTGAACAACTCCAGTTCTCCTTCGCACTTCATCATTTCGCACCCACGATCCATTCGCGTCACTCCACACATACTCCTCCAGACATAACTCATCTCCATTACATTCAAACTTTTCCTCTCTGCTACACCCATATTCCATGTTTCATTGCCCCATATAACGCTTAGTCAGTACCACAACACCCTCATACAGCCTTCTCTTTACACATCCATTCTAAGCCCGAACGACATTTAAACACTTTTTCATTCCTCCCAGCACCTTTTTCCCCTACTTCATTTATTCTAAACTTCACTTCTGCATCTATTCTTTTGCATCTACAGCAACATGTGACCCTAAATATTTAAAACAATCTACCTCCTCAAGCAACTCACCATTCAAAACTATATTCATCCCCCTACCATCTATCAACCTCGTTACACACTTCATCACTTTACTCTTATTCTCATTTACTTTCAATTTCCTCCTTTCACACACCCTTCCAAACTCCTCTCTACCCAACTGTCTCAATTTCTCCTCTGAATCAGTCCACCAGTGCAGTATCATCTGCAGAAACAGCTTGGCTGCTTCAGATTCCACTCTCCACCATCAACATTCACGCCTAGACTCAGACCTCCACCTAAAACTCTTGCATTCACCTCCCTTACAACACCATCCATATAAATATTAAACAACCAAGGCGACATCACACAACCCTGTCGCAGCCCCACCTCTCACGGAAACCAATCACTCACAGCATTTCCCACTCTTACACACGCTCTACTATTTACATAAAAACTTTTCACCCCCTTTTTAGTAACCTACCTACATCAAGTCCATACAATCTTAAAACAGTCCACAAAGCCTCCCTATCAATTTCTATCATACACAGCTTTCTCTAAATCTATAAATGCCCAAAACACATCCTTGCCTTTCGCTAAATACTGTCTTTCACACACTTGTCTCACAGCAAACACCTGATCAACGCATCCCCTCCACCTCTCCCTAAAGCCTACACTGCTCATCACCAATCACTCCCTCTGTACCCTCTCCTAACTCTCATAATTAACACTCCTACCATACAGCTTACCTACAACACTCAATAGACTTATGCCCTAAAGCTAGTACATTCATACTTATCACCCTTGCCTTTATACAACGGGACCACACAAGCACTTGCCCAGTCAATTGGCACCATACCTTTCTCAAAGCACACATTCAACAATCTTACTAACCAGTCAACAATAGTCACTCCACCACCCTTCAGGCATTCCACAAGCACACCCATCCATACCTGCAGCTTTTCCTGTTTTTCATCTCCTTTACTGCCTTCTCCACTTCCTCCTTCGTGATCAAAGAATCATTCAACTCTCCCAACACATTTATTCCTTGCACCCTTCCATTCGCACAATCTCAGCCACCCTTTCCTCCTCTACACATTTAACAGTCTTTCAAAATACTCTGCCCATCTCTTCCTTACTGCATCCATCTCAATTAACATCTCTTCTCCATCCTCTGCTTTTACTCGTTCTTCCTTCCCAGACTCTCCCTTTCGCACCCTTTTCACCTCCTTCCAAAACATTTTCTTATTCTATTTGAAAAATTCTCTTGTCAAGCCGCCTACCCCCACCTCCTCATCTGCTGCCACTTTAGCATCACGTACAGCCCTTCTCGCTCTATTCCTCTTTTTCCTTATACCTTTCATATGACATCTCATCCTTCCTCTGCAGCCACCACTTCATTATGCACGTCTCTTCTCAGCCACAGCCATACTTACTTCCTCGCACCACCATTCCACTTCCTTTTCTTACACCACCACCCACACATCTCACACCTACACACCTCTTCTGCATGCCCCACCACAGCACTTTCTTAAACAACTGCTCATTCCTCACTCCACGCTGCCATTTTCCCGATCTTTCACTGCGTTCCACTCATCTTTTCAATTTCTCCTGATACTCTATCTTTTTCTCTCTTTTATCCAACTCACTCACTTTCAAAACCTCCCTGCCACACCTAACCCTCCTAGCTCTCACCCATTTCTTATCTACTCTTAACTTTCCCTCCACCAAGTAGTGGTCAGACATACCTCCACCCTCCCCTCTCAGAACTCTCACGTCCAACAATCTTCCTATTACATTCCTAGACACAACCACATAGTCCATCAAAGCTTTATCAACAACCCTTCCACCACTCCCTGTCTCACCCCCATGTTATCACTTATAAATATCTTTCTTCTCAAACAGCGTATTCCCAATCACCATCTCTCGCTCAACACACATCGCTATCATTCGTTCCCCATTTTCATATATATATATTGTTACGGTTGTGCCAGCCCGGGGCTATTACAAAAAAGACAACAAGTCAGCCTTAGATGATCGGCCTCCACTGCGTTGCAAAAATAACGCAGACCCCGGCACTGACACTCCGCAAACTAGAGAAAAACTGCTTAACGGAAAAACTAAAACGCATAACACTCTGTACTTTGATAATAAACGGAACAGCCCTACCTATAGATCTAGCCTACTATCGTCACTACCGGAAGTAATACCGCCCAGAGACAGCCTACAGGAACACCTCCCACTTACTTCCGGTGAGTGACGACTTTCTACTTAACCCCGTGTCAGGGGGAACGCAGTTAATAGCTCCACGATGGTTCTCACTAGCCTTGAGCAAAGAGATGGGATTAACTATGTAGGGGTTAGGGGTGTGTGTGTGTGTATGTGTACGTGTGTTGGGGAACGTTAACAAAGGCAGCGGAGAAGACCACGGTGAGCCAAACCATGGCCCTCAAAGACAACACGGTTACAAAAACAAAATAAAATAACTACTTTCCTCCAAGTCAGCAACAGAAGAATAAAAATAAACTTAAATGAAAACGCCAGCTCGGCATAAAAATGACTGGGGAGAGAGAGAGAGTGCACAAGCACCCACGACACTAAAGCTGGCTGGGGAAGACACTGACTCTGATCAAGGCTGCCTTGCAGGCCAAGCGCGAACGCATAATCAAATTAATATAATAAGAACTTATATTCGTGCCCCTCTCTCTCTCTACAATAAACTGGTGACACTTCTAATGCAAGCCAAAACATCACATTAAATATACTGGTAGCTCACACAAGACAATCAAAATAATCAAATGCATTCTCAGCATGGTATTAAATAAAATTGCCCTCAGTTGGCAGAACGAAAAGAAACAAAAGAACTTGTAACACTCGCTAATATAAACTCCGCGAATGAGCGCTTGGATACAACCTACTACACAATCCCCCTAGCCCAAGCTAGTAACGGCTGCATCCGTGGGAAGGGGAAAGGCGGACAACGTAACACGCTGCCTTACCCCAAAGGAAAAAATTTTGAGCCCTGGATCAAAATTTTCGAATCATGACCCTGACCCCCTCCCTGGACAAACAATCAGCAATTACGTTATCAGTCCCTTTAATATGCCTAACTTCTAAATTGTTGCCTCTTGCAAGAAGCAAACTCCAGCGGGTCAAACGCTGGTTCTTAAATTTAAACTTGTTCAAAAACTGCAGGGGATTGATGGTCTGAATAAATCTTGATCACAGGGCCAAAAGAGGGGGCCAGGTAGACAGCAAGAAGTGTTGTAGGGCCAGGATAATCGCTAATAACTCCTGCTCTATGACAGAATAGTTCTTCTGAGCTCTATTAAACTTCTTTGAGAGAAGTATGATATGGGATGTTCAACCTGGCCCTCATCTGGCTGCATCAACACTGCTCCTACCCCTACTCGGCTAGCATCAACTGCCAGCACAAAAGATTTGTCAAAAATCTGGTGCACGCAATATAGGGTGGTGGCACAGCAAGAGACTTAACAGTAGTAAAAGCTTGCTCACACTCGGCTGTCCACTGCCACTTCTTATCCATGCGCAATAAGTCAGTAAGAGGGGAAAGCACTGTGGAGTAATTCCCAATAAATCTTATGTAATAGCAGATCATGCCCAAAAAATCGCTGGAGGGCACGGCGACACTGGGGTGCTGCAAAGTTGGAAATGGCATCCACCTTAGCCCGAGGTGGAGCCACTTGCCCATGTCCCACAACAAATCCAAGGTACTGGACCTTAGCACGTACGAACTCGCACTTGTCCAAGTTGACTACTAAGCCAGCTTCCTCCAACCGCTTAATGAGCATTTCCACATGATCAAGGTGCTCCTCCCACTTGGTGTCATACACAATGACATCATCGATGTAAACGACACAATTAGGTATGCCATCCACCACTTTATCCATAAGCCTCTGGAAAGTGGCTGGAGCATTCTTCAATCCATAAGGCATCACCTGGCACTGATATACTGCACCACTGACAACAAAGCTAGCCACTTGTTTAGCCCGTTCCGTCAGCGGGACCTGCCAGTATCCTTTTACTAAGTCAAGCTTGGTGATATAAGTGGCATTTCCCACCTTGTCCACGGAGTCATCGACCCGAGGCAAGGGATAAGCATCGGTCTTAGACAGTGAGTTAACTTTCCGAAAGTCCACACACAACCTAACCTTCCCATCTGGCTTCGGCTGCAAGGTAACTGGTGAACTCCACTCCACTGAAACTCCTCTTGATCAATCCATGGTCCAACATATACTTGATCTCATTATCGAGAGCTTTCTGTCTGATAGGGTTGATGCGGTAGGGAGCTAATTTTACAGGCTTACTATCCCCAACGTCAATGTCATGAGTAGCCCAAGTTGTCAATCCCGGTGAATCTCCAAAAACTTTTGGATGTTTCCATAATCTGTTGCAGAGCTCTTCTCGCTTTACTGGATCAAGGTGTCGCAATTTCTCCACCAGAGCTGCATAACCATTGCCCTCCCATAGGTCAGCTGGTAACATCTCACCACGACTAAGCACTTCCTCCTGCTCCTCCAACTCACTACCAACCGCCAAAACTACAGGAGCGCTCTTATCCCTGGTTCCCTCAACGTCCACTCCAAAGTCACCTTCCAGGGACTGTGGCTGTAACCCTGGTCCACTACTCACATCACCGGCACCAACAGCTCCCTCCACAGCACGTTCCCTTGATGCCACGTCCTCCCTTCCCCGTCCTTCACATCCCAGGTGAGAGACATCAGCAGTCATCCCACAATGAGAATCAACTGGGCAGTAGTATGGCTTCAACATATTAATGTGGCACAACTGAGTACTCTTCCGCCTATCTGGGGTAACAATTAGATAGTCAAGTTCCCCAACTTTCTTCTTCACAATATAAGGACCACTGAATCTAGCTGCCAGAGGTTTTCCTTGCATGGGCAGCAGTGCCAAAACTTCATCTCCTTGCTTAAACTCACGACTTCTGACCTTCTTATCATAATGAGCCTTCATTTTCGCTTGAGCCCGATTAGATGGTCACGGGCAAGCTCTAAAGCGCAATGCAGTCTCTCCCGAGTGCGGCAGACATAGTCAAGCATGGATTCCTGGTTGCCAGATTTGTTGTTACTCCAGGCCTCTCGCACCACATCCAAGGGACCACGAACTCTGTGCCCAAACACTAACTCATTGGGTGAAAACCCTAACGACTCAGTTGGTACCTCTCTCACTGCAAACATAACAAAGGGTACCGCTAGGTCCCAATCCTTTCCACTATCATAGCAGAAGGTGCGCAGCATGGTCTTTAAGGTCTGATGATGCCTCTCCAGGGCACCTTGTGACTGCGGATGGTAGGCACTGGACAAAATGTGTTTGATGCCCAACTCTGTCATTGTCTGCTTAAATAAATTAGATGTAAAATTTACTCCACGGTCTGACTGCAACTCCTTGGGCAGGCCAAAATGAGTAAAGAACAGGATAAGTTGCTTGACTACTGACTTCGCCTGCATGCTTCTGATTGGTATAGCCTCTGGGTATCGCGTTGTAACATCCATTATGGTTAACAAATACTTGTTTCCAGCAGAAGTAGGAGGTAAAAGGGCCCACAATATCAATGATTACCCGGGTAAACGGAGGTTCAACTGCAGGAATGGGAGTCAAAGGGGCCACAGGAAGAACTTGATTAGGCTTGCCCACTATCTGACACGATGTGACAGCTCTTGATGTACGCAGCAACTTGTCCCGGCATACTTGGCCACCAAAAATTATATCTTAAGCGCTGCACTGTCTTTCTGTTTCCCAAGTGACCCGCTAAAGGTCCCTCATGTGCTAACTGTATTAACGGCACCCTATACTGCACAGGAACCACCACCTGCACTAACTCACCCACTCCTCCATCCACCGTGGCGCCAGTGGGCGTCCATCGGCGATGTAAAACATTGTCTTTAATCAGGAACTCCTCCTTACCACACTCCATACTTCTTTCTTCCCCTACTCGAGCAAACAAGGGCTTTAATGTTACATCCTCCTGTTGCTTCACCCTCAATTCTGCTGGCCCAACACCCGCCAGCTCTACTGAGGACTGAGATAAGGGACTGGTCAGGACACTGGATTGCGAAGGGCGATCAATCTCAGCGTCCACCTCTAGTACACTTTCGACAGGGGGAGGAATGTCAGACTCCACACTGACATCATCATCACCTCTACCCTCAACAGTGACACTCTGTTCCTCAGGCGCGTTTGACGGTGGTCCTGCATCCCCGCAGTCGACCCCAGCGTCCTGAAATTCTCCTAATTCAGTCGATGGGCTGGGTTCAGTCTCCACACAGACACACTCAACACCACCTCTAATGTCCTGAGTGGGAAGTGGGGCGGCGCCCATGCACGCATTCCCACTCTCCTCACCCACCACAGCAACACTCTGCTCACTAGGTTCCTCCATTGGTGGCCCTGCCTCATCACAGTCGACCCCAAGAACCTGTGGCTTCACCAGTTCTTCCTCCCGGGCTGCAACCTGTGCCATAGATCGTGTAATTGCACAGACCGGGAACATGGCTTCCACTTCTGCATCAACTTCAATACCAACTTCTGGGGCGTCAAAACACTTCTCTGCCACAACAACTGGTGGGGGAAGAGATGGAAATACTTTCTCCCCAGCCAGGTCGTTCCCCAGCAGAAAATCAATCCCCTCTACTGGCATTACATCAGCAACAGCTACTTGAGCTGCAGCCTGAACAATGGGGCAATCGAGTTCCACATGAACATAATCATAGTATTCATCTGAGTTCATGCCTCTACACAGCACATACTTCCCTGAGTTTACAGGCCCTCCAGTCACGTTTCTGCACACAGACTGTTGTGCACAGGTATCTGAGCCACAGTAACTGGATAACTGATCCCATGAATTTTCACTGTGCCGTGACATATAAAAGGTTTACACCAGTCTAGGGACGATTTCTGAGGCAGTTCATCCGGAGGTGGCGTAGCATGTTGGGTAACCTTTTCAGCCTGAGCTGGCAGCGAGCACAGCCGGCTGCACTCCAGCTTTCCACAGACTTCTCCCTCACCGTTACCACTCTCCCAACTCCTCTCGTTCACCTGACTCGAACCTACAATTAGTGCCACTGGTTTGGCATTTTGGGAGGCCTTCCACTTAGGGCAGTTAGGCTTGATGTGCCCACTCTGTTTGCAAAAGTAACAAACTAGCTTCGAACTGGATACAGGGCTCTTTCTCCCAGAATTCTTTTTCTCCTCTGAACTTCCCTTGGACTGATTCACGGGAGATTTATCCCAGGCAGGGCCACTCACAGTCCTCTCCCTGGAATACTGAAAATTAGCATACTTGACCCCCATACTCCGCAAGGCAAACACCCGGTCGTCAGCCCACGTCGCTGCTTCCTTCACGGTCTTAAATCTCTTCTCCCTAATTTTAACACCAATTTCTTTGTCAGCCATGTTGGTAAAATGTTCCATCAAAAGCAGTTCACGCACCTCGTTATACGAAGTGGCGCTCTCACTCAGCAACCACTCGTCTAACCTCTCCTCCAGATACCTGGCGTAGGCCATATAGGTGTCAGCAGGCCTTTTCCGAGCACCACGGAACAACAACCGATAAGCCTCTGGTCTAAGTTCATATGCCTTCAGGATAGCTGTTTTAAATTCATCATAATCATCTACATCCTCAGGGCTCAACCTATTATACACTTCCAAAGCTTTTCCCTTCAGCACATTAGATACTAACCCCACCCAGCGCTGCCTTGGCCACTCAAACTCCCTAGCCTTCTTTTCAAATCTAACAAACCATTCTGTCACCTTCAACTCATCAAATGCTGGCACTAATTTTAGACTCCTTGAGAACCAACTCTCCCTATCCTCTGCACGGCCTGAGGTTTGGGTATCTGAAGTTGGTCTATTAGCAGTCACCTCCAAGCGAGTCTTCTCCAGCTCAAATCGCATTTTTTCACGCTGCATCTCCATCTCCCTCTCTTCTTTCTCTCTGGCACGCTGCATTTCCATCTCCCTCTCTTCTTTTGCACGCTGCATCTCCATCTCCATCTCTTCTTTTGCACGCTGCATTTCCCTCTCTTCCTTCTCTCTTGCACGCTGCATTTCCCTCTCTTCCTTCTCTCTTGCACGCTGCATTTCCATCTCCATCTTTTTCAACTCCAATTGCAACTGAGCCTCCGGTGACAAGACTCCAGGGTATATGGGAGTGGAATGAACAGCTCCAGGGAAAGCACCAGACATACCCGGGGGAACTGCTCTAAACTGGCTCGGCGGCATCATAGATGGTAATAGTGGGGTAGCGAAACGAGGCATTTCAGCACCATAGTCAAACTCAGGGCTCACACGGGGAGTACCTTTGCTATGTGCCTCTCGTTGTTCCATATCCACAGGTGACTCAGCACGTACGCGATCTGGTGTAGACACGCGTGACTCCATGGCGACAAATCAATGGCAGTACTAAATAATGAAATACTAATGCTGACTGAGAAACTACAAAACACATCAACTTCACCTCAAAGCACAGAGAACGCCAAGGTAACGATATCCTAGCAAGAAGAAGGCACTGTTAGGATATCCTGATGCAAGGTCGCCACTGTTACGGTTGTGCCAGCCCGGGGCTATTACAAAAAAGACAACAAGTCAGCCTTAGATGATCGGCCTCCACTGCGTTGCAAAAATAACGCAGACCCCGGCACTGACACTCCGCAAACTAGAGAAAAACTGCGCAACGGAAAAACTAAAACGCAACACTCTGTACTTTGATAATAAACGGAACAGCCTACCTATAGATCTAGCCTACTATCGTCACTACCGGAAGTAATACCGCCCGAGACAGCCTACAGGAACACCTCCCACTTACTTCCGGTGGTGACGACTTTCTACTTAACCCGTGTCCAAGGGGGAACGCAGTTAATAGCTCACGATGGTTCTCACTAGCCTTGAGCAAAGAGATGGGATTAACTATGTAGGGGTTAGGGGTGTGTGTGTGTATGTACGTGTGTTGGGGAACGTTAACAAAGGCAGCGAGAAGACCACGGTGAGCCAAACTGGCCCTCCAAAGACAACACGGTTACAAAAACAAAATAAAATAACTACTTTCCTCAGTCAGCAACAGAAGAATAAAAATAAACTTAAATGAAAACGCCAGCTCGGCATAAAAATGACTGGGGAGAGAGAGAGAGTGCACAAGCACCCGACACTAAAGCTGGCTGGGAAGACACTGACTCTGATCAAGGCTCGCGCACGGCCAAGCGCGAACGCATAATCAAATTAATTAATAAGAACTTATATTCGTGCCCCTCTCTCTCTCTACAATAAACTGGTACTTCTAATGCAAGCAAAACATCATTAAATATACTGGTAGCTCACACAAGACAATCAAAATAATCAAATGCATTCTCAGCATGGTATTAAATAAAATTGCCCTCAGTGGCAGGAACGAAAGAAACAAAAGAACTTGTAACACTCGCTAATATAAACTCCGCGAATAACGCGGATACATACTGCATAATCCCCCTAGCCCAGCTGTAACGGCTGCATCCGTGGGAAGGGAAAGGCGGACAACGTAACAATATATATATATATATATATATATATATATATATATATATATATATATATATATATATATATATATATATATGCCGAGACTTCATTTTCATATATATATATATATATATATATATATATATATATATATATATATATATATGCCGAGACTTCACTTCACCGTGAAGATATGTATGTAAAATAACCACAGGAGAAATGAAAGGAGCAACAGTGAGTACTTTTGTATATTACATCTTCAGACAGAAGTAATATACGAAGATGTAATATACGAAAGTACTCATTGTTGCTCCTTTCATTTCTCCTGTGGTTATTTTGAATATATATATATATATATATATATATATATATATATATATATATATATATATATATATATATAATATGTGTGTGTGTATCTATCCATCTATCTATATAATGTGTGTGTGTGTATATATATATATATATATATATATATATATATATATATATATATATAATATCTTTATCTATATCTGTCTGTCTATCTATGTGTGTGTGTATGTATATCTATATCTATTTGTCTATCAATCAATCAATCTATCCATCTATATATAATACTGTCTTTTTCAGGAAATGTGTCTTTCTTTATATAAACCCCATTCTTCACTTAAATTTATTGTCGAGAAAAATGCATACATCACTCTAGGTATTATACAAGAGATCTCTAACACAATCATCATAAACATCATCATCATCGTCATCACTGTCCTCATCACCATCATCATCATAGTCGTCATCATCATCATAATCAACATACCGCTATTATTTTAACCTTAAAAATAACATTCAAGAAAATATTTATGCACTACTTTCATATGATAAAAAATTGCATAGATCTATACTCCTTTTACCACAACTTGGCCCAGCTTTTCGTCATTTTGTAGTTTAATTCACGTAGCTCGATACCAGAATAAGACAGTACCACGGCCCTTCACCCTCTCCATAGCACTTCTTCGTGACCAGCGTAATAGTCTTAATCTGTTGTTACAAAAGAGCATTCGAGATGGAGAGATGTGACTCTTAGGCCAAGTTAATGTAGAAAGAGTATAGTAAGGAAGCCTCCAATATTAGTTTGCCATACCCATCCATCCTTCACCCAAACATTCATTGCCTCGCACCTTTTCCTTAGCGATTTGTTTTTGGATCCGACTTGTTAATATCCTGTTGTACCTTGCTTCGGCTGAGTATAGCTATGTTAGAATGATTTAGGAAACAATAGAAGAGTACAGTATCGCATAGTAAGCAAGATAAATAGCACAGGAAAAGGTGTTAGGGAGCTAGAGTACAGTAGTCTATAATAAGCAAGATAAATCGCTTAGGAAAAGATGTTAGGGAGCTAGAGTATAGTAGTGTATAGTAAGCGAGATGAATCGCTTAGGAAAAGGTGTGACGGAGCTAGAGTATAGTAGCGCATAATAAGCAAATAAATCGCTAAGGAAAAGGTGTTAGGGAACTTCATTATCCGACGAGAATACGGACCCTGGAGGTAGTCTACTTAGTGAAGACATTTTAGGCAACAATGACCAGTCCCTACTTCCTGAGCGGCATTATGTGAGCGGTTTATCCCAGTCACCCCTCTTACATACTGTAAATACTAGAGTCAGTCCTGTAAGAGCGTCGTAACCCACTAAACCACCAGGCCTCTAGAAACAAAAGTATTATTAGTAAGAAAGAGTTTGGTGCTAAGAGGATGTGAGGAATGTTTGGTGTGTGTGTGTGTGTGTGTGTGTGTGTGTGTGTGTGTGTGTGTGTGTGTGTGTGTGTGTGTGTGTGTGTGTGAGGGAGGCTCCTAAGGCCACGAGGACACACCCGAGGCCAGAGGAGCAAGAACCCTACTTTTATTTCTTTCTGAGGAAGAGAGACCGAGATTTTTCACGGACTGTGCCTTTGAAACATTTACATAACAACACAAACCCCCACCTACACCCACCCAGCCGCGCACTACCGCCCCACCCCCGCCTCCGTCCCCACTCACCCACCCTTTCCATTCCACCCACCCGCCTACCTACATCCCTCCCTCCGCCTCCCCACTCACCTATCTACCTCCTCCGCCCCCCATCCCCCCACATCCACCCACCCCTGGCTCCACCTACCCACCCACATCCCCACACCCTCCACCCCCCACCCCCCACCCACCCAGCCTAGATGCGCGACAACGTTTCTGCCTTGTACATGCTTGGGTAACCTGTTTTTCGGCTTTTGTTTTTCACCTTTGGGCTATTCCACACCAACTCGACCAGAATTGAGAGCTTTTTCCAGTTCTCTCATAAATTTTCTTGAATTTTTTCTAGAGAAATGCATCTGTTTAATACATGTAACTATGCAAAATCCTAAAGTTGTACTCCAAAAAGTTGTACTCCAATAGTTGATTAGGTATGAATGTCTGAAGTATGACCCAGAGGGACATTTTTTTTTCTTCTTTTTTAACCATTTTTGTCTGTGCATTCTGAGCATCACCATCCGCTTATTTTCAGCAGGAATGGCCTAAAATTTTCTCACGACATTAAAAGAACCCTAAGACTTATATCACGTATTCAGGTAAATTTTTTGTCTTGCATAGTGAGAAAATTAATCAAGGAAACCTTTTTTTCCCTTTCCGAACGAGAATTTCTTAATAATAAAAATTCAATATCTCATTCAATTTCTTATGTTTTCAAAAAAAAAAAAAAGATTCTCCTCGGTATTATGATAGTTCTGCCAGACCCAGAAGTTATTTAGCCCTATTTGTAAAATTGTAATGGGTGTATAAGTGGCTGGGGAATGGCTGGGAGGAGGAGGGAGGTGAGAAAGGAGAAAGAGATCAGTAGGATAGAAGGACTGGAAGCAGCGAAGATCAAAAAGGGGAAGGTCCCAGGAATAAATGGAGTGCGTGGTGAAATACTGAAACACGGGGGAGACAGTAATAGAATGGATATGGAAGATGTGCAGATTGGCCTGGGAGGAAGGTAGAGTCCCGGAGGATAGGATGTCAGGTTTAATTATTCCCCTGTACAAAGTAACTGGGGAAGTTGAAATGTGTGGTAAGCACAGGGGCGTTTTGTCTTCTGAGTGTAATAGGAAAAGTATATAGTAGGATACTTATTGACAGAGTTAGGGAAATAACAGAGGAATTAGTTGGAGAAGAACAGGGAGGTTTTAGGAAGGGAAGAGGTTGTGTAGATCAGATATTCATCCTTAGGTCTTTAGTGGAAAAGTTTCTAGAGAAGGGAAAGAAGTTGTATGCAGCCTTCATGGATTTGGAGAAAGCATATGGCAGGGTGGATAGACAAGGATTGTGGAAAGTATTAAGAATATATGGAGTAGATGGGAAGTTGTTGAATGCCGTGAAGAGTATGTATGAGGGTGCTAAGGCTGCAGTACTTGTGCATAGTGAACTAGATGAATTTTTCTGTTTGAAGGTTGGGTTGAAACAGGGATTTGTCATTTCTCTATGGTTGTTCAGTCTGTATATGGTTAGGGTTATAAAAGAGATACAAGGTAGGGCAGTGAATGTTGGAGTAGCCCTAATGAGAGAGGGCAGTGTTTGGAAACTTTCTGTACTATTGTTTGCAGATGATACTGTGTTTTTAAGTGAAGACGAAAGGGAATTGCAAGGCATGGTGAATGAGTTACGGAGAGTGTGTAAGAAACGGAATCTAAAGGTTAATATAAGGAAGAGTAAAGTTATGGTCTTCGAGAGAAATGAAGTCGCTGAATGTACAGTGAGGTTGGATGATGAGGAAATGGAAAATTTGAGTGCATTTAAGTACTTGGGTTGTGTGATGCGTAAGGATGGAAGCTTGGAGGGTGAAGTGCTTGAAAGGGTACAGCAGAGAAGGGTTCTTGGAATGCAGTGATAAGAAATAGGGAAGTGAGCATCTATCTATCTATCTATATACCTAGGCTGCTTCCCCCAAGGAAAGGGAGGTAGCCGAGACAGGACGACACACTCCCCATGGAGCATGGAAGTAAAAAAGTCGCTGCGTGATAGTATTGTGATACCAACTTTAACGTATGGAAGTGAAGCTTGGACCTTGTTGTAGGGACACAAGTCAAGTGTGAGAGCAATGGAAATGAGTTATTTGAGAGGAGCTTGTGGAGTTACATGGAGGGACTGGCAAATGAGGAAGTGAAGGAGCGTTGTGGTGTGGATGTGGATGTGATAGAAAGCGTTAGGAGAAACACATTGAGATGGTTTGGCGATGTGGAGAGGATGGAGAGCGAGAGAGTAACGAGGAGTGTCTGTGAGTGAGGTGGAGGGGGGGAGGGGAAGGGGGAGGCCGGAGATAAGATGGAGGGATGTAGTGGGAACTGGAGAGTTCTACTGTATGAGAGAGGAGTGTGTGAGCTGGCAGCAGGGCAGTGAAATGGAGAGGGACAGGGAGACATGGAGGCGATTTGTTTGCGCTCGCCCAGTACGGGATTAAGACGTCTGGCAATAGAGACCAACTTGCCTAGCCCCGGGATCCTACGCTCCTCATGGGGCAGCGCAGGCTTAGATGATAGCTGGATGGATTATTATTATTATTATTTATTATTATTATTATTATTATTATTATTATTATTATTATTGTTTATTACTATTGTTGATGTTGTCATTCTTATTGTTATTGTTGGTGTTCCTTCCTTCACTGACCTTCCTTCCTTGTTCCTTCACTTCATTCCCCCTTCTTTCTCTCTCCTATTCTTCCTCCTCCATTCCTTCACTCTCCTTCCTTTCCTTCTTCATCCTTCACTTGATTCCCCCTATCCTTCTCTCCTCCTATCCCTCTTCTCTCGTAATCCCTCCTTCTCCATTCCTTCACTCCTTCCTTTCCTTCTTCTTACTTCAGTTGGTTCACTCCTTCCTTCTTTCCTTATATCCTTCTTTCCTCTTCCTCTCTCCTTCTGCCATCCTTGATTCTCCTTCCTTTCCTTCTTTATCCTTCACTTGGTCTCCCCCTTCCTTCTCTCCTCCATTCCATCCTTCTCCCTTTCTTCCCTCATGCCGTCTCTCTCTCTCTCTCTCTCTCTCTCTCTCTCTCTCTCTCTCTCTCTCTCTCTCCTTCCTTCTTTTTGCCTCCTCTCTTTCTTCACTTTCCTTCCTTAATCCTTCACCCCTCTCTCTCTCTCTCTCTCTCTCTCTCTCTCTCTCTCTCTCTCTCTCTCTCTCCTTCCCTCTCTCTCTCTCCTTCCCTTCCTTCACACTCCTTCACTTTCCTTCACCCCTAGAGCCATAAGCTTCTAAAAACATTCATGGTCATGTGTCAAAATTTTCTTTCCCCCTCCCTCTCCACCCCTACCCCAAACAACACTATTTTTTATCATCAAAGGAAGGTGTGATTATTAATATTGTTTTGGAGAGAGAGAGAGAGAGAGAGAGAGAGAGAGAGAGAGAATTTGGGGGACGGGGGGAGGGAGGTTCTGTGTGTGTGTGTGTGTGTGTGTGTGTGTGTGTTCATGGCAATTTCTGGCACACATTCTTTAATACAGTTTCCCTCATACTTTAGACAATGTTCTCAAGCAATGAAATATAAATAAAATAAATAAAGAGTCATTAAACCTCCCCTCGTCCTCTGTCCCTTCCTTTCTCCTCTGTCCCCTCCTTTCTCCTCTGTCCCCTCCTTTCTCCTCTGTCCCCTCCCCTCTTCCTCTTTTACCCCCTCCTTCATTCCTTTCCTCTCCCTCCCCCCTTCCTTCTCCCCTCCCCACTACTCCTCTTGCTTCTCCGGGCACTTTCCCCCCTCCCCCCCTCCTTTCTGCATTTCATTCCTCCTTACCATCCTTTCTTGCCTGTCCCCTCTGTCTGTCCCCACTGTCTGTCCCCTCTGTCTGTCCCCTCTCTTCCTCCGCACCCCTCCACTTCACCCTCTTCTGCCCACTTCCCTCCCCCCTTTCCTACCTCCCCCTCCCATTCTGCTTTTCACCTCTCCTCCCTCAATTCTTTTTCTTCCTCTTTCCTACCTCTTCCTTTGTCTCTCCCTACCCAACCCCCTCTTCTTTTTCCCCTCTCTTCTTCTCCCATCTCCCTCCCCTCTTCTTCTTCCCCCCCTCCCCTCTTCTTCTTCCCCCCTCCCCTCTTCTTCTTCCCCCCTCCCCTCTTCTTCTTCCCCCCTCCCCTCTTCTTCTTTCCCCCTCCCCTCTTCTTCTTCCCCCCTCCCCTCTTCTTCTTTCCCCCTCCCCTCTTCTTCTTTCCCCCTCCCCTCTTCTTCTTTCCCCCTCCCCTCTTCTCCCTCCCCCCTTCCCTCTTCTTCTTTCCCCCTCCCCTCTTCTCCCTCCCCCCTTCTCCCTTCCCCCTTCCCTCTTCTCCCTCCCCCCTTCCCTCTTCTCCCTTCCTCCTTCCCTCTTCTCCTTTCCCCCTCCCCTCTTCTCCCTTCCCCCTCCCCTCTTCTCCTTTCCCCCCTCCCCTCTTCTCCCTTACCCTCTCACTCTTCTCCCTTCCCCCCTCCCCTCTTCTCCCTTCCCCCCTCCCCTCTTCTCCCTTCCCCATGGTCGTTTCATCCCCCCCTTTTGGTTTCAGTCTTTATGTTTCCCCGCCACCCTTCCCTTCTCCCCCATCTTCCTCTGCCCCCCTCTACATCACTCCCTCTCTCTCTTCTCCCTCATCTCCTCTCTTCCTCCCTACCCCCCTCCCTTTTAGTCTTCTTCGCTCCTCCCTACCCATATTTCTCTCCCATCACTTTAATTCCCCTCCACTCTTCCCCTACCTCTCCCCTCTCCCCCTCCCATCTCTTCTCCACCCTTCCAGTCTTTCCCTCCGCTTCCCCTCCTTTCTTTTTTCCCTCTCCCTATTTTTTCTCCACTGCTGTTCTCGCCACCCCTCCATCCCCTCCCCTCTATCCACTCCCCTCTTCCCCCTCCCCTCTATCCACTCCCCTCTTCCCCCTCCCCTCTCCTCCTCTCCCATCTGTTCTGTTTTCCTTCCCTTCCCTTCAACATTTTTTCCACCTTTCCTTCCTTTTTACTGTTTTTGTCTCTCAGTCCCTTTCCTTCTGCCCCTTCCTTCCCTTCTCTCTCTCTCTCTCTCTCTCTCTCTCTCCACCCTTCCATCCTTTGCTCTCCACCTCCCCTACCTTCTCCCCCTTCCCCTCCCCCACTTTCCATTCTCTTCCACTCCGTCCCCCCATTCCTTTCTTTCCACACCCCTCTTTCCTCCCCATTCCTCTCATTCCCTCCCCATTCCTCTCATTCCCTCCCCATTCCTCTCATTCCCTCCCCATTCCTCTCATTCCCTCCCCATTCCTCTCATTCCCTCCCCATTCCTCCCCATTCCTCTCATTCCCTCCCCATTCCTCTCATTCCCTCCATTCCTCTCTTTCCTCCCCATTCCTCTCATTCCCTCCCCATTCCTCTCATTCCCTCCCCATTCCTCTCTTTCCTCCCCATTCCTCTCTTTCCTCCCCATTCCTCTCTTTCCTCCCCATTCCTCTCATTCCCGCCATTCCTCTTTCCTCCCCATTCCTCTCTTTCCTCCCTTTCCTCTCTTTCCCCTCCATTCCTTTCTTTCCCCTTCCTTTCTTCAATCTTCCCCATTTTTCCTCCCCATCCTCTTTCCCTCCATCATATTCCGCCTCTAAGTTTATCTCCCCCATCCTTGCCCTACATCCACCCCACTACTCTCACCCCAGTCCCTCCCCCACCATTACCCCCACCCTTCCTCCCCCTCACCTTCCCTCCACTCTCTCCCCTACCCCTCCCTTCCCCCTATCCCTGCTCCTCCCTCACCCTCCCTCTCCCACCCTTCCTTCCATTCTTTTATAGTTTCTCCCACCCACTTCCCCAGCCCCTCCCATTCTCCCTATCCCCCTCCCATCCTCCTATCCCCCTCCCATCCTCCTATCCCCCTCCCATCCTCCTATTCCCCTCTCATCCTCCCTATCCCCCTCCTATCCTCCTATTCCCCTCTCATCCTCCCTATCCCCCTCCTATCCTCCCTTTCCCCCTCCTATCCTCCCTTTCCCCCTCCCATCCTTCTATCCCCCTCCCGTGTTCCCCATCCCTCATCCTATCCCTGCTCCCCTCTCATCCCTCATCCTATCCCTGCTTCCCTCTCATCCCTCCTCCCCCTTTCCCCTCCTCCCCCTTTCCCCTCCTCCCTCCTTCTCTCCCATCCCTCTCTCTCCCTTTCCTCTTCCCCCCTCCTGTCTTCCTCTTCACCCTATCCCTCCCCTACCCTCCCTCCTTCAGTCATATCAGGCCAAGAGATTGATCACCTTCTCTCAAAAACCCTGACTCACTTTCTTCGTGATGGTGAGGGAGATTGAGAGGGGAATATAAGGTGGTGGTGATGATGATGATGATGATGATGATGATGATGATGGTGGTGGTGGTGGTGGTGGTGGTGGTGGGGCTGGTGATAAGAGTGATGGTGATGATGGTGGTGGTGGTGAGTGATGGTGGTAATGATGGTGGTGGTGATGATGATGGGATGGTGATGACGATGGTGGTGGTGGTGGTCGTGGTGGGGTAGGTGGTGCAGTGGTACCGAAATGAAGATGATGATGATGTGGTTATGATTATGATCGTGATGATGATGATGATGATGATTTTCATGGTGATGGTGGTGGCAGTGATGATTGTGGTGGTGAGTGGTGATGATGATGATGATGATGATGATGATGAGGAGGAGGAGGAGGACATAATAAAACAACAGACAAACAAAGACAACAATCACAAGACAACTACAGATTAGCTAAGCCATGAGACGCAAAAACAACAAGGAAAAACAGATGAAGGAAAGACAAACAAACCAATAAATCAACAAAAAAACGAAACAAAGGCTGAATTATAACCGAAAGACAAAACAATGAACACTACAGATCAAGCAAAAACAAAAGAGTCGGCAAACAGATAAACAAGACAATTAGTAAACAAACAAAAACAAGATAGAAACACTATACCAGACAAAACAATAGAAACAAGCAAAACTACACAAACAAAACAATGGGACTGCAGCACAGATATAAACACACACACACACACACACACACACACACACACACACACACACACACACACACACACACACACACACACACACACACACACACACACACACACATACATTGATTGTTCGTGTACTAATTGGAACAGACGTCGAAACTGTGTGAACAAGAGACAAGACTGAGGCAGGCTGTGGACACGTAGGGGATAAAAACTGACGTACACAGTATATTCGTACATACATACATACATACCCTTACACACCTACATACACACCTACATACACACATACATACATACATACCCATACACACATACATACATACACGCAGACATATATACATACATACCCTTACACACGTTCAGTACATATACAGTACACATACCTACCCATACACACACACACACATGCCCCTATCACATACGCGTATACATACATACATGCATACCTTTACATACATACATACTGAGATGAAGTGTATGGGGACGTAGGGTGTAACAATGCATATATGAGAGAGAGAGAGAGAGAGAGAGAGAGAGAGAGAGAGAGAGAGAGAGAGAGAGAGAAGGGGTGGAGAATGCATTGATAGTTGTAAGGAGGTATTTATAGGTATCACATTGGTTCTGATAGTCTCTAGGGAATTCTCTCTCTGTCTCTGTCTCTGTCTGTCTGTCTGTCTGTCTGTCTGTCTGTCTGTCTGTCTGTCTGTCTCTCTCTCTCTCTCTCTCTCTCTCTCTCTCTCTCTCTCTCTCTCTCTCTCTCTCTCTCTTTAAAATGTCATTGTTCTCTCCCTCATCCACTTTATTCTCCTCTAAAGATGTGATTAGACAAAAACGTTACGGATATTTTCGTCTTTCCTTTTCCATGAGAGAGAGAGAGAGAGAGAGAGAGAGAGAGAGAGAGAGAGACAGGCCGATATTGGTAAAAGTATCAAGAGTGAGGCTGACTCTCTTGCCACATCGCAGGAGAGCAACGTTGTGGCTAGAATCTTGTGGAAAGTGGCCTGAGATGTGTATGTGTGTGTGTGTGTGTGTGTGTGTGAGAGAGAGAGAGAGAGAGAGAGAGAGAGAGAGAGAATATTAGTGTCGGAAAGAAAACATGAAGGGAGAATAGTAGAGAGGAGGAGGAAAATAATGGACGAGAAACGGAACTGTATTCAGGTACGGAGGTGACCTTCTATGGATTACAGCGATGCAGACCTCCCGCCCACACCAGCAGGCTTGTGTTGTGGACGAGGTGTTGTTCTGTTACTGTCACTTGCATCTGAAAATTTCGTTTATTACCTAGTGCTTGCTACTTCGAATCATTTTTATTAGTTTTTTTGTTATTGTTGTAAGTGGGGGCGCTCACTATCCGCTCACCTGATGAAGTGCTGCTTTGGGTGTCTGCCCTTTCTTCTCTTCCATCCTTCATCTTCTGTCTTTCCTTCATTCTTTCCTCTTCTTTCTGCACACGGGTGACTTTACACTCCTTCTTCTGCCTTTCCTTGCTTCATTCTTTCCTCTTCCTTCTGCTTATGGGTGACCCCACACTGAGTGACAAGCCAAATGGTTTCCGGTAAACCGAGAAACCATTTACTACGCTGGGTGGTAACCATATAACCAGATTATGGCGCCTGGTGGTTTAATGAGTAATTAAGGTGCTCCAATCGGATTGAGCCTTTGTAGGTTTATATCCAAGGGATTGTTGAGGTTTATTGCTCACACAATGCCACTCAGGGATGAGTGAGGCTGGTCACTCTCATCTTAAATGTCAGGACCAACTTGCCTAGCCCTTGGTGCCTACGCCCTTCATGGGGCGACATAGGATTGGGTAATGGATGGATGGATATATTTTTATTATTACTATTATTATTATTATTATCAGTAGTAGTAGTAGTAGTACTACTACTATTACTACTACTACTACTGCCTTTGGCGTTCTCTGCTCGACGTCAAGCCACTTCCTATCTTCAGAGGTGAGTTATAACTCGGGAACCAGTGGCCCGATTGGCCTGGAAATTGTTTTATTCTTCAATTTAGAGCATTGAAACGGTACCTTGCTCTAACAAAAATTTGCGCTACATGCGCCGTTTTTGCTGTTACGGTAACAAACAAACTAACAAACTAACAAACATACAGAAATCGGATCTTTATAATGTAGATTATACTAAACCATCATACTATACAGTTTTAGGAGTATAAGGAGGGAGGGAGGAGAGGCGAGTGATAATACAACAAACACGTCACTCTTATGTCATGCTGGTAATTTCAACGCTGAATCAAGAACGAATCCATCCCCTGCCTAAAAGCAAATACTAAATCTGAAACAAAAGGCCAGAAATGAGTCATAACTCGGGAACCCGTGCCCGGTTGGACTAGAAACTGTTTTATTCTTCAAGTTATAACGTTTTAATGGAACCTTGCTCTAATAAAAATGGCGCTACGTTGCGCCTTTTTCCTGTGTTACGGTGACAAACCTACATACATACAGAAATCGGATCATTGTAATATAGGTTATTATTATTATTATTATTATTATTATTTTAGCGTTGAACATATGATTGTTATACAGTATTGTGATTTTTCGAAACAAAACTCTGATCTAAAAAGAGATGGTTGCCTCCCTAATCTCTCTCTCTCTCTCTCTCTCTCTCTCTCTCTCTCTCTCTCTCCGGCATTCACCGTATATTTATGTAAAAATAGATTGGCAGACTGACAGACGAGAAACTGATGTTTGTGTGCGAGAGAGAGAGAGATAGAGACAGAGAGAGAGAGAGAGACAGAGAGAGAGAGACAGAGAGAGAGAGAGAGAGAGAGAGAGAGAGAGGGAGGGAGAGAGAGTGTGAGGGAGAGAGAGGAGAAAGAATTATTGTCGGAAAGAAAACGTGAAAGGAGGATAGTTGAGAGGAGGAGGAAGAAGAGGAGGAAGAGGAGGGGGAGAAGGAGAAGGTGGGGAAAGAGGAGGAGGAAGAGAAAGATGACGACGATGATGATGATGATAAGAAGAAGAAGAAGAAGAAGAGGGAGGAGGAGGAGGAGGTAGGGGAGCGAAAAAAGATGATGAGGGAGACGGAAAGGAAAAGGAGGGGAAAGAAAGAAAAAAAAAGATAAAGATGAGAATGGAGGGGGGGAAGGGGGTGAGGGAAGAGTAAAGGATAAACCACATTAAGAAGCGAAGAGGAGGAGGAGGAATGAGAAGAGGAGGAATGAGAAGAGGAGGAAAGGGAGGAAAAAGGACAAAGTGAGCAGAGGGAGAGACTGAATAAGATAAATGATGGAGACGAAGGGGGGAAAAAGAGGTGAGGAGGAATAGAGGAGGGAAAAAAGAGGAAGAGAGAATGGATAAAGGAGAAAAAGAGAGGAGGGAGTGAGGATGAAAGAAGAGGAAAGGAGAGAGAGATAAAGGAGAAGAAGAAGTGAGGGAGAGAGAGAGAGAGAGAGAGAGAGAGAGAATGGAGGAAGGAAGAAAAAATGCGGAGGGAGAGAGGGAAGGAGAGAGAACCAGGATGCCCTCGAGGTGAACACAGAAAATATCAACTCGAGGAGAGTCAACCCAGACCTTCACAACATCTTTTATTACTGGAATTTTTTACTCGACGAAAAGTATTAAGAAAAGGAGTCTTGCGCTCATCCACCGAAAATAATCCATGTGTCAGTAAGTCAAAAAATGTCCGGAAAAAAATAACCAGAAAATATGGAGAAAAAATATTCAGAAAAAATATCCAGTAAAACTTCCAGAGAATATCCCCCCAAAAAAGTATGTAGACAAAATGTCCAGAAAAATATGCAAGAAATATCCAGAAAAAAATCCTCAAAAAATATCGAGGAAAAAATATCGAAAAGATAAACAGAAAAAATGTACAAGAATTACAGAAAATTTCCTGAAAAAATATCCAGAAAATATTCAGAGAAAAAGTTCAAAAAATATATAAAAAATATACAGAAAATTATCCAGAAATATTATGCAAAAAAATATCCAGGAAAAAATATCCAGAAAAATTATCGGTAAAATGTGCAGAAAGAATATGCAAAAAATACAGAATAATGTCCCCAAAAAATACCCAGAAAAATATCCATAAAGAGTATCCAGAAAATTATCCAGGAAATGACCAGAAAATATCCAGAAAAATATACAGAAAATGTTCAGAGAAGGGTCAAGAAAAAATATCCAGAAAAAATATCCTGTGATATCCAGAAAATATCAAGAAAAATATCCAGAAAATGTCAAGAAAAAAATAAAATTCGGAATTATGCCTTTAAAAATGTGATAAAAAAAAGTGCTCATGCAACGAAAATATTCCCAAAATTTTATAAAGGCAAAGTTGCATTAAGAAAATTATCAAGAAAAATGTATGAAAAAATCCAGAACAAACTTTGAAATGAATAAATGAAATAAGTAAATAAGAAAATAAAATAGCATCTCATACAGCGAAAATATTCCTAATTTTTAATCAAGGCAAAGATATCCTTAGAAAATAATCAAGAAAATATCAGAAAAAATCCAGAACAAACCTTTAAATTAATGAATAAATAGATGAATCAAATAAGTAAGGAAAGAGGTTCAGAGTAAAGAAAATATTCCCTGTCTTCCAGAAAATAAATCATCTTAAGAAAAAAAGCAAGAAAACTTAAGAAAAAACTCATAACAGACCTTCAAATTATTAAATAAATTAATAAAAATTTTACGACATTGAAAGTAATCCCTATCTTAGTAAAAAACAAATTTTCTTAAAAAAGCAGAATCGTTAAGGACATATGAGAAAGTGTAGATCAGTATTAACACACACACACACACACACACACACACACACACGAGAGAGAGAGAGAGAGAGAGAGAGAGAGAGAGAGAGAGAGAGAGAGAGAGAATAGTAGCTGACTTAAAATAAATATCAACTTAGGTTTTTAAAAAATCATTAAATTTATAATTTTCCTGCACACATCAGTACTTATTTATTTATTTACTTATTTATGTATTTATCTTAGCAAGAACAAACTCGGAAATAACTAAAGCCAAATTATTTACACATATATGAGTTACTTCATTTAAAAAGTTAAAATAGTAAATTATGAAAAAAAAAATCGATCTAAACGTGCACCCTCAAATATATATATATATATATATATATATATATATATATATATATATATATATATATAGAGAGAGAGAGAGAGAGAGAGAGAGAGAGAGAGAGAGAGAGAGAGAGAGATAAATAGATAAATAGATAAAGGCTTCATTAATTAGAAAAAAAGTAATCGGCCAAGAATCATGTATAAAAAATTTTGTCGAAAAAGACCATAGTCCGAAACAGCTTAAAGCATAATATTTCATTTTTCACCGTATTCCTAGTAATCCTTGTAAAAATGAGAATATTGAGTTAAATGTAGTAGTAGTAATATAGTTGTAGTGTAGCAGTAGTAGCAGTAGTTGTACCAGTGGTAGAAGATTGTAGTAGTAGGCGTAGCAGTAGTAGTAGTAGGCGTAGCAGTAGTAGTAGTAGGCGTAGCTGTAGTAGTAGTAGCAGTAGAAGCAGATTGTAGTAGTAGTGGTTGTAGTAGTAATAATAGTATAGTCATAATAATAATGATAATAATAATAATAATTATTATTATTATTTTTTTTTTTATTATTATTATTATTATTATTATTATAAATATTATTATTATTAATGTCAGTATTAATATTATTATTGTAATTATAATAATAATTATATTTGTTATTGTGCTTGATAATAGTGACTAAACAAGAAAACTTCCCACAAGGGTGTGGGTAATTTTAAGAATACTGTAATAATAAGAAATGAAGATGATTATTGATGATGGTAATAAACTAGAAGAAATTAAGAAGAACCGTAGGAGCATTAGAGAAAAAGTGAGTGAGAATAAGAAATAACTGACGAAGTGCCCACCATTCCACTAGTCTCACACGGCACAGAAATACGAGATGGAGAGATGAATATTTCTCGGGATGGAGATGAATATTTCTCGCGATGGAGATGAATATTTCTCGGGATGGAGATGAATATTTCTTGGGATGGAGATGAATATTTCTCGGGATGGAGATGAATATTTCTCGGGATGGAGATGAATATTTCTCGGCCAAGATTTTTACATTTCATACGAGGCTGACAGATGCTCTCTCTCCCACGGGCAAAAAGAGTTCTCAAGGCTTTTTCTGTGTCTTAACCCACGCCTTACACAGTTTTATTGCTCATGTTTTTATTAAAGAAGCAACCAGGGTTTTGTGTTTTTTAAAGGGGATTTACTGGGTTTTGTGTGGGTGTGGGTGTGGGTGTGGGTGTGAGTGTGGGTGTGGGTGTGGGTGTGGGTGTGGGTGTGGGTGTGGGTGTGGGTGTGGGTGTTGGCGTGGGTGTGGGTGTGGGTGTTGGCGTGGATGTGGGTGTGGGTGTGGGTGTGGGTGTGGGTGTGGGTGTGGGTGTTTTGTTTTCCTTGATGTGGACATTAATTTTTCTTCTAAAGTTTAAATTTTCTTCTTTCATTTCTATTTTTTCTTCATCTTTTTCTTCCTCTTTCTTTCCTTTCCTCCTCCTCCTCCTCTTCTTCCTCCTCCTCCTCCTCCTCACTGGATATATATTCTTTTGAGGTCAGTAGGCTCCTTAACCCCTTTTCTTAACCCTCTCAAGACCACTATATATCTTGTAATTATTCCATAACACCTTTCCATAAGCGATTTATTTGCTTATTACTCCTTACGATCCTCTTCTGTGATACTTAAATTCTTCCAATAGCAGCATACTCTACTTAAATAATGAACAAGACAATATTAACCATGCATATCCAAAACTAATTCGCAAAAGAAAAGGTGTTATGGAACTTCCTTAGTTAGCATACTTTCTAGCCCGTATTCTCGTCGGTTGAGGTGGCTTCCTAACACCTTTTTTTAAGCGAGTTACATAAATCCTTCCAATATCGCCTCCTGTTCCCTGTACTTTTTTCATACACACACACTCTCTCTCTCTCTCTCTCTCTCTCTCTCTCTCTCTCTCTCTCTCTCTCTCTCAATAGATGAATGAATAAATATATATAAATTATGTATGTCCATTTTGTCAGTTATCCTTTATTCTACTCTGTTTATGTCTATATATGTCTATCAATATTTCTCGCCATCTGCCTGTCTCTTCATAAATCCATCTATTTATCTATCTGTTCTTCCCTCGTATATATCGTCTGCTGGCCGTCTCCACCCTGGCCTGCCTCGTCCGTCAGTTTTGAGAGCCCCATCTGGGAAGGCACGAAAAATGGCCCTCTCTCGCTCGAAATTTGCTTCCCTCCAAAAACAAAGTAAATAAATAAATAAATACATAAATTAATAACAAGAGATAGGACGATAAAGATAAATGATCAGTCTTGTAACACTAGTATGAAATTAATGATGCTAAAAAATTATGAAATATTTGTTTGTGAAAAATATTTAAAAAGAGCTGCTTGAGGAAAGATGAAGATGGTAAGGGGAAAATGTTTTTGAGAGAGAGAGAGAGAGAGAGAGAGAGACTAAGAACTTACACAAATACGTGTGGAAAGAATGTCGATGCGAAACGCGCGCGCGCGCACACACACACACACACACACACACACACACACACACACACACACACACACACACACACACACACACACACACACACACCAAGTAACTCAGTCCGTGATATCTGTTGCTGTTTTTACCCACCGGACTTTCGCGGACTCGGGTCTTCTTGGTTGCGGACTCTCCCTATCTCGCTGTCCGGTACTCCTCTTAGACCGAATATGTAGAGTTTGAAGTTAGTTTTCTAGTGGTCTTAGCAGGCTCCCTGACACAAACTCTATCAGTTTTTTCTTTGTTACTGTATGATGTCTCGTGTGTGTGTGTGTGTGTGTGTGTGTGTGTGTGTGTGTGTGTGTGTCTTTATCATTATTATTAGTATTAGTATTGTTGTTGGTGTTGTTGTTGTTGTTGTTAGTAGTAGTAGTAGTAGTAGTGGTAGTAGCAGCAGCAGCAGTAGTTTTACTATTATTATTATTATTATTATTATTATTATTATGGAGGAGGGTCTTTTGGAAACCTCTACCTTTCACCAGTAGCGCTATAGAAAGTCGTTTTAAGGCTAACTATGCTATTGTTTCGGAAATCATATACAGTAGGACTGACTATAATATATGTGTTTTGCTGTGAGCCTTTAGATTTCGTAGACTCTCCCGCTGTGAAGTGAGGCTGTACGATTTTCCTGTTTGCTTTGTCAGTGAATTAAATACTTAGGATATTCTTAGGCGCAAACATACAGAAATGACAGTGATTAGATGGATGTGTAGTGTGCCCGTAAATGCGAGGCGTTGGGGGCTAGGTTTACGATTGAAGAGTTGAGAGGAAGGATGGGACTGGAGTGTATTGGTGTTGTGATGAGGAGGGGTAGATTGAGATGGTTTGGGAGGAAGGATGGGACTGGAGTATATTGGTGTTTGATGAGGGGTCGTTTGAGATGGTTTTGGAGGAAGGATGGGACTGGAATGTATTGGTGTTGTGATGAGGTGTAGATTAGGATGGTTTGGAAGGAAGGAAGGGACCGGAGTATATTGGTGTTTTGATGAGAAAGGGTAGATTGAGATGGTATGGGCATGTAGAGAGGATGGAGGATGACAATTAGGTACGGAAAATGAGAAGTGTGAACGTCGGGTGTTAGGTTGTGAGAGGCAGATCGAAAGAGACCTGAGACAAGGTCATAGAGTGTTACCTCAGGGATGAGAGACTGATAGAGAGGCTGCCAGAGATCGAGCAGCGTGGTGGCGCCTTTATTAACGATACAGTACGATACGAACGATTTGGGACATAACGCAAATTAATCTCCTCTAGAACCGTGAATAAAAGAAATAATTTTGCCTATCATTATATCAATTTCCCTTTCTCCTGGTCGTCTCCATTCACTTCAGGATATTTTTCAGGATATTTCAGCGCCAAGGCAACTCTCTCTCGCTCTACATAATCCACTCACACACATCGCCTGAACTTTCTCTTACTTTTTTTCGAATAGCCTTCACTCAACTTTGCGATTTGACTCCCCCCTCCCCCCCACCCTTCCTGAGCCCTCCCAGCCTTTTCACTCTCCCACCCCTCCTTCACCCCCTCCACCCTTCCTTCACCCCCACCCTTCCTTCTCCCCCACCCTTCCTTCTCCCCCACCCTTCCTTCACCCTCCCACCTTGCCTTCACCCTCCCACTCTTCCTTCACCCCCATCCTTCCTTCACCCCCATCCTTCCTTCACCCCCATCCTTCCTTCACCCCACCCTTCCTTCACCCCCACCCTTCCTTCACGCTCCCATCCTTCCTTCACGCCCACCCTTCCTTCAACCCCCACCCTTCCTTCAACCCCACCCTTCCTTCAACCCCCACCCTTCCTTCGCCCCCACGCTTTTTTCACCCCCACCCTTCCTTCACACCCTCCCACCCTTCCTTCACTCTTTGGACCAGTCTCCCAAGCATACTATGTTTCACGGTCAGATTACACTTTATGATGCTGAAAAAAACGTCTGGAAAAAGTCTAGGTTCTAGAAAAACCCTAAGTAATCAGATTTCCTCTCAACTTAGCGGTTTCTTCCACCCCCTCCCCTCCCCTCCTTACGCCTCTGCTACCAACAGTACACCACATGCAAAATTTTCTGTCTCACCTTCACGCCCCAAAAAAATCGTCTGGAAAATCGTCTGAAAAAGTGGAAAAGTCTTGAAAAAAAGTCTAGAAATCGTCTGGAAAACCATCTGAACACCGCCTGGAAAACTGGAATAATCTCGAGAAAACGTTTGAAACCCGTCTGGAAAAACAGTCTAAAACACCGTCTGAAAAACCGTCTGGAAAACCGCCTGGATTCTGTTATAGCAAAGAACTGGCAACCCCACCCCTCGCCCCGCATGCGTCTTATCGCAGTCTCACGGTCAGATTACACTTCATGACGCTGGTAAAACAGTTTGGAAAAATCGTCTGGATACTGGAAAAAGCGTCTGGAATTCAGATCTCCCACCTTAGCGATTTCTTTCCATCCCTCCAATACGATTTTCACAGCTACATTGCCATATTCCAGGATTTTCTCTCACAGTAGAAAAAGCGTCTGGAAAAAGCGTCTGGATTCTGGAAAAAGCTCCAATACGTTTAAATTTTCTCAGTGTTTCAGTTTTGCGATTGTTACTGTATATTCTAGCATCTCTCTCTCTCTCTCTCTCTCTCTCTCTTCTCTAGCCAAAGTTAATTTAAGTTGACGAAACTAGGAAATGTATGCTTCTTGAATCACACTTGTTACGCTGGAGCGAGAGAGAGAGAGAGAGAGAGAGAGAGAGAGAGAGAGAGAGAGAGAGAGAGAGAGAGAGAGAGAGAAAACCGTCTGGATTTTGGAAAAGTTCGTCACGTAGACCTCACCTCGAAAAATCTTCAAAAACAAACCCTTTTTAATTCACAAACACGAGGATAAATTTTCTTCCCAAATCACATCAGTCACGCTGGAAAAATCGTCTGAAAAAAGCGTCTGAATTTAGTTAATGGCTCTTTGCTCACCTTGTTTTGTTTTGTTTTTTTCTGAAGACGCATTTCCACCCCTGTCCAAAAGACCATAAACAAGTCTACAAATATGCTTCCTAAATCACACATGGCGCTGGAAAAACCGTCTGAAAAAGCGTCTAGATTCTTAGTGTGAGAAATAGACCATTAGTTGAAAAATACATACCTTTTTTATCTATCACAAACACGAGGATAAATATGCTTCGTAAATCACTCATGGAGCTGGAAAAACCGTCTGAAAAAGCCTCTAGATTCTGTTAAAGTGAGAGATGTAGAGTATTAACTAATAAATACATACACCTTTTTTCTTTTATGACAAGCACGAGGATAAATATGCTTGCTAAATCACATGTCACGCTAGATAACCGTCTGAAAAAGCGTCTGGACTCTGTTAAAGTGAGAGACGTAGACCATGAACTGCAAAATATACATCTTTTTTGTTTTTTCTATATCACAAACACAAGGATAACTATGCCCCTTAATCACATGTCACGCTGGAAAAACCGTCTGGAAAAAAGCGTCTGAATTCTGTTAATGGTTCTTTGCTCACCACTGGGAGTTTTCTGAAGACTTCGTGAACTTTAAAGCACGAAATTTTTTTCCTCCCCTCGCCAAAAATTAAGTCACGTTAACTTCACAGACATCACAGCACGGGCAAAAAAAAAAATCGTCTGAAAAAAGTGTCTGCATCCTACAGCGAGGGTTGGTTCACAATATACCGTCTAGTTTTCCAGTTTAAGAAAAACCATCCCGAAAAACGTTAGAATTCCCTTAATGATCTTAGCAGACGTTGGCGACGCGAACTTTAAAAAAAACAAAAACAAAACAAAAAAAAAAAAAATTCCCTCCCCTCGTCGCACAAGTTAAGCGTCTTTTGAGTCCACAAACACGAGTATAAATATGCTTCCTAAATCAGATCTTCCCTTCCTCCACCCACCAAACTCCGCCCTCGTAAAGAGTATTAACTTTGTAAAAAAAGAAAGAAAAAGTCTGTCTCCCGCCCCTCCCTTTTCTTTTTATCTTGCAGGGGCACATCATCGTGTCAGCGGGTTTATTCACTTTCCTTGACAAAGTTCCTTTATATATATATATATATATATATATATATATATAAAATCATCGCCTTCCTCGTGATAATAATCCGTAGGAGTATTCATTTCTTCCCCCAAATAAAGCATCATCATCATCATATTTTAATCCAGTAGGAATAGGAGACTTCTTGGCGTCTTTTTCATGGCAGTACACAGTGCGTGCGTTATTAGACTATACTTGACTAGCAGGGGCACCCGGAGTTGCCCGGGTAAAACCCTATGCTCGTGCATACCGGTATTCCCTGGAACCCTGGATGGCCACTTGTGGGAGAAGACCACCATGGTTCCATTTTGCTCGTTGAACCTATGTTCCATATATTTCAGTTATTATCATTATCGTGGGGGCGCTCACCATCCACTCACTCGATGTAGTGCTGCTTTCGGGTGCCTGCAATTTCCTCTCTTCCTTCCTTCCTTCCATCTTTTCTCTTCTGTCATTCTTTCCTTCATTCTTTCCTCTTCCTTCTGTCTACGGGTGACTCTACACTGAGTGACAAGCCAAATGGTTTCCTATACACCAGGAAACCATTTACTATGCTGGGTGGTAACCATATAACCAGTTTACGGCGCCTGCTGGTTTAGTGGCCAATTAAGGCGCTCCAGTCGGTTTGAGCCGTTGCAGGCTTATATCCACGGGGAAGCTGGGGTTTATTGCTCTCATAATGTCACTCAGGGATGAGTGAGGCCGGTCACTTACATAAATGTCAGGACCAACTTGCCTACGCTCCTGTTGGGGCAATACTGGGTTAGATGATGGATGGATGGATTATTATTATTATTATTATTATTATTATTATCATCCCCCTGGGGGTAGGGGTTTTTTCAAGAATACTCCCCCAGTATCCCTGCTTGTCGTAAAAGGCGACTAAAAGGGTTGGCGGAGGGTTAGTTCCCCTCCCCGGAAAACAACTAACTAAAAAAACAAACAACAAGCCTCGGACAAGGACTGACCAAACGATGACGACCCAGGACCGGACAGAGGACTTGGTAATGGCTATGTGGAATGTAAGAGGAGCGAATGATGAGGTGAAAGAGAGAGAGAGATTGTCCAGGTGCTTGAGGGTGCGAAAGTGGATGTACGAGTAACTGAAACAAAATGGAGAGGAGAAAGTGTGAGAGAATGGGAGTATGGATGGGGTATATGTGCAGGAGTAGGTGAGAATGAGAGGGCAAAGGAAGGAGTATGTATAGTTGTGAGTAAAAGATGGAAGAGGAGCATAAGACAGTATGGATCAGTTGGGTCAAGGATTGTGTGGGTAAAGTTGAAAGTTGGAATACAAATGTGGGCGATTGTGTGTGTGTGTGCGCCAACGCAAGATCGTGCTAGAAGAGTGAGAGAAGAATTCTGGACAAATGTGGAAGTGTGCATGGAAAAGTTTAGAAGGAATGAGAGAGTGTTTTTGATTGGTGATATGAATGGTAAAGTTGGGAATGTGAAGGTGGATGGAATAGTTGGTGAGTGGGGTGTGCCTGCTGAGATAGATGAGAATGGGAGTGAGTTAGTGGACATTTGTGCTGGGAGGGGGTTGGTGATAGCCAATACCCTCTTCAGGCATAAAATGATCCACAGGTATACATGGCGAGTGATGAGAAGGGTGGGGGGTGACCTGAATGAAAGGAAGGCAATGATTGATTATGTGTGTGTGGATGAAAGGATGCGAAGATGTGTAATGGATGCAAGAGTCTATAGAGGCTGGGGGAGTGGACTTTCTGACCACTACTTGGTGGTGGCCAAAATTAAAATTCAAGTAAGATGGAGGAATAGAAGAAGGGAAAGACGAGAGGAAGTAGTAGTTGCAAGGAGAGTGGAAAGGTTACAAGAGGATGAGAAAAAGGCAGAGTATAAGAGAGAAGTGGAGGAACGATTGGGCAATTATGAATTGGAGCAGATGGGAGACGTGGAAGGTGTGTGTAGGATATTTACAGAAGAAATATGTGCAGCATGTGATGTGGTGTGTGGAAGGAAGAGAAGACGGAGGGGGGTGCAAGGAACAGCGTGGTGGACTGAAGAGGTGAAACAGGCTGTGGCACAAAAGAAGAAAGCATACAATGAATGGATGAGAAATAGGGGCGTGAAAGAAGTTGAGAGGCGGAAGAGAGAGTTATATGTAGAAAGAAAGAGAGAGGTGAAAAGATTGGTAAGAGAGAGTAAGAAGAGAGTGGATGAGGAATTTGGAAGGAATTTGAGTGTAAAGTGGAGGGACTGTAAGAAAATGTTCTGGAAAGAGGTGAAAAGAGTAAGACAGGGTGGAAGTGAAGTTAGCAAGGGAGTGAAAGATAAAAATGGTAGATTACTAGTGGAGAAAGGAGAAAAAGTGAGCAGATGGAGAGAACACTTTAAGGAATTGTTGAACGTAGAGGATGGAAGTAATGCGAGTATAAGTGGCTGGGGAATGGCTGGGAGAAGGAGGGAGGTGAGAAGACAGGAAGAAATCAGTAGGATAGAAGTTGTGGAAGCAATGAAGAAAGTTAAATCGGGGAAAGCCCCAGGAATTGATGGAGTGTGTGGTGAAATGCTGAAGCATGGGGGAGAGATAGTAGTAGAATGGATGTGGAAGATGTGCAGATTGGCCTGGGAGGAAGGTAGAGTCCCGGAGGATTGGAAGTCAGGTATAATTATTCCCTTGTACAAAGGAAAAGGGGAAAAAGAAGTGTGTGGTAATCATAGGGGCATTTGTCATCTTAGTATAATAGGAAAAGTGTATGGTAGGATACTTATTGAGAGGGTTAGAGAAAGAACGGAGAAATTAGTTGGAGAAGAACAGGGAGGCTTTAGGAAGGGAAGAGGTTGTGTAGATCAGATATTCATTCTTAGATCTTTAGTGGAGAAGTTTCTAGAGAAGGGAAAGAAGTTGTATGCGGCTTTCATGGATTTGGAGAAAGCATATGACAGGGTGGATAGACAAGGATTGTGGAAAGTGTTAAGAATATATGGAGTAGAAGGGAAGTTGTTGAATGCTGTGAAGAGTATGTACGATGGTGCGAAGGCTGCAGTGCGTGTGGATGGTGAACTAAGTGAATTTTTCTCTTTGAAAGTTGGTTTGAAACAGGGATGTGTCATGTCTCCATGGTTGTTCAATCTGTACATGGATGGGGTAATAAAAGAGGTACAAGGTAGGGTAGTGGATGTTGGAGTGGCCCTGGTGAGAGAGGATAGTGTTTGGAAACTCCCTGTACTGTTGTTTGCAGATGATACTGTGTTGTTGAGTGAAGACGAAGGGGAGCTGCAAGGCTTGGTGGATGAGTTTGAGAGAGTGTGTAAGAAACGGAATCTAAAGGTGAATGTAGGGAAGAGTAAAGTGATGGTCTTTGAGAGAGGTGAAGTCAGTGAATGTATAGCGAGGTTGGATGGTGAGGAATTGGAAAATGTGAGTACGTTTCAGTACTTGGGTAGTGTGATGAGTAAGGATGGAGGTTTGGAGGGTGAAGTGCTTGAAAGGGTACAGCAGGGAAGAAAGGTTGCTGGTTCTTTGAAAGCAGTGATAAGAAACAGGGAAGTGAGCATGGAAGTGAAAAAGTTACTACATGACAGTATTGTGATATCAACTCTAACGTACGGAAGTGAAGCTTGGACGTTGTTGGAAGGACACAAGTCAAGAGTGAGAGCAGTGGAAATGAGTTATTTAAGAGGAGCCTGTGGAGTCACATGGAGAGACAGGCTGACGAATGCGGCTATAAAGGAGCGTTGTGGTGTGGATGTGGATGTGATAGGAAGCGTTATGAGGAACACACTGAGGTGGTTTGGCCATGTGGAGAGGATGGAGGGTGAAAGACTGACGAAGAGAGTGTATGTGAGTGAGGTGGAGGGGGGAAAAGGGAGGGGGAGGCCGAGGATGAGATGGAGGGATGGGGTGGAGATGTATATGAGAGAGGGGGGTGTGAGTTGGGAGCAGGGCAGTGAAATGGCGGAGGACAGGGCGACTTGGAGGCGATTTGTTTGTGGCCACCCCAAACGGGATTGAGGCGTCTGGCAATAGATAGATAGATAGATTATTATTATTATTATTATTATTATTATTATTATTATCATTATTATTATTATTACTACTACTACTACTATTACTACTACTACTACTACTACTACTGCTGCTGCTGCTACTGCCACTACTATTATTATTATTAATCCTCCTCCTCGTTCTCATCCTTTCTCTCACCTTCTTCGTCTTCACATCCTCTCCTTTTTCTTCTCCTTCATCTCTCTTCAAGCTTCATACTTTCAACATAGTTTTCCTTCATCCAGATTTAATGCATCCATTTCCCTCGCGTGGTCGACATTCTTGCAACTTTTGCATCTTGCACCCCATAAGTAAATCCCAACTGCACACTGATGTTGGAAGGTCTCTCTCTCTCTCTCTCTCTCTCTCTCTCTCTCTCTCTCTCGCCGTGGATTCTGCCACGAAGTTCTCTTTCTCCCTCAACTCTACTGACTCTTGACTGACTCTGACCGCTGACTGAACCCGGCAAAAGTGAACAAAGTAAACTGGAAACTGACTGACCAAAGAATGACTGGACTGAGAAATGACTAAAATTAACTGAGTCTTGTTAAACTTACTACTTAGAATTTATTGCAAGGAAAACTGACTGAAATGGCAAGTAATTTCACACACACACACACACACACACACACACACACACACACACACACACACACACACACACACACACAGATCGTCAGGGAGTAACAAGAATACAATTTTAAAATTTTTCCCTTTCACATCTCGCCCCCCAAACCACACCAGATTGATACGGAAAGTTTGCCCCAACAACAACAACAACAACAGAAACAACAAATACCGGTACTACAACACACATCAAATACAGCAAAAACAAAAACAAAAAAACAAATACAACAAAAACAAAAACAAAAAACGAAAACAAATACAACAAAAACAAAGCAAATGCCACAACAACAGCAAATACAACAAAAACAACAAAAGCAACATAAACATCAAAAGCAACAAAACAACAAAAACAACAACAAACACAATATCTTCCATCGTCGGATTTTAATTGAAATGTTGGGGGGATTTACTTGTCCAATTAAAGTTTTGTTTTGTGCGATATTATGGCAGGGAGTTACGGCGTGTGTGTGTGTGTGTGTGTGTGTGTGTGTGTGTATATTTTATTGCTAGTGTGTGTGTGTGTGTGTGTATTTTATTGCTAGTGTGTGTGTGTGTGTGTGTGTGTGTGTGTGTGTGTGTGTGTGTGTGTGTATGTGTGTACTTTGGTACTGAAGGTGTAAACGCGCTTCACTCCTGTAATTTGTATTTAATTACCTCCGCCAGCGCAGGTAGAGGAGCTTGCGTATTCACCTGCGTCTGTTTGTTCGTCTGTTTGTGTACAAGATATTTTAAATGAACGGATCTTGCATTTGGCTCTCTGTTATCTTGTTTGTATTTTTTTTTCTTGGAGCAATTTGCAGGCTCCCCGGTTCCTTCTTCCTTGTATTAAAAAAAAAAAAAAAGTTTTTATCGGATATCAGAAAAATTGGTGGACAGGAAGTGGGTTAGGGAGTAGATGAAGAGATTTTTAGGTACTCGTAGATCTGGGCCCGAGTGGAGGAATCATGCATTTTTTTGGTGTTGGTGGAGGTATACGCTGTGTGTGTGTGTGTGTGTGTGTGTGTGTGTGTGTGTGTGTGTGTGTGTGTGTGTGTGTGTGTGTTTGTACTTGTCGCAGTGGATCACCTACATAACAATAAAGGCTAGACCAGAACCCATGAGGCGTTGATTCATGGCCCTTATATACTTTTTCTTTGGCCTTTGAGCGTGTGGCGGGTTACTCAGCCACTACCCAGGAATACTAAGCCATTACATCATCCAGGTTACCACAGTTACCTCCCGTAGGTGTTACCCAGGTACTCACTTTACCTGCCAACCCATAAAGGATGAATGGACACCTGAATCGAGTGGTACCAGCTGCCCAAACCAGGATTCAAGCCATGTTGTTAATAAGCCTCCGTAGTAGTAGTAGTAGTAGTAGTAGTAGTAGTAGTGGTAGTAGTAGTAGTGGTAGTAGTAGTAGTAGTAGTAGTAGTAGTAGTAGTAGCTTCCATTAACCCTTTCACTACAATTTCCTTTTATTAATAATTGTTACTCCCTCCAGATGCATCCATATTTCATACTAAAACCTCTCACAGTGAATGGAATATAATTATTTTGATTTGTAACAGCCGTCATTATGATTATCACTTCAATAGATGCTTCTTAATTCTGTTTTGGCTATCTATCATTTTTTTTTGCTATCTATTTTTTACATAGGAAGATCACTCATATACTCCTTTCACTCTAACTTTGCCTAAAATTACTCTCTTTCCACTGCTGAGTTGTAACAACAGATTAACAGTATGAATGTGATGCTAGTCACAAAGAAGTTCTATGGAAAAGACGTAGAACCGTAGTAGTGTATTTTTGTGCTACGGAACTACGTGAATTCTGCTGCAAAAGGACGAAAATCTGGGCCAGCTTAAGATGAAAGGACTCTATATTATCAGCCTTCAGTTATCATGTACTATTATACTATTGTCTGTTTTCTGCTACCGTATTATTACGGCTGAGGGCAAAGTCTTCGCGGGTCTCTCGTCAAGTCGTGGCATTTCCTCACATTATGAACGGCCCATCCCGGCCCGACCCTAACGCTTTTGAGAAGCTTCTATCTCAGCAACCACAGGGCCGATCACTGTGTGGTTTGCACATATGGTAGCCCAATTCTTTAAGATTTGTTTTTGACAGGTTTCATCACACCCAGGCGGTGCACGTGGCACGTGACGCGCCAAGTGCAGCATGTCGAAAATCTTCGAAAGAGGGCCACAGGCCAGACAGTTTGTCATAAAGACATGAAACTTGGCAGCCATCATTATACTCTAGGCATCTTCGGGGTGTAAGGCGACATTTCAATGATTTCAGATTTATTAATGGTCTCGGTCGTACCTCGCCAAAAAAAGGCGTTTTACTGGTAGGCTACTATTTTTGCCACTTTCTAGTATACTGTAGGTACTTTTGCTACCGCCACACAGTTATTTATTTATTTATTTGTTTAATTATTTATTTATTTAGCCCTCATATTAAAGAAATCGTTGTTGTTGTCCCTCATTGTGGTCCCTAACTTGGCCAGGGGTCCGAGGATAAATTAGAAACTTGTTTAATAAATGTCAGTCCCTCTCCCGATATAGGTCATGTGTTACCTGGGTGTGTGTGGCGGTGAGATGAGAGAGAGAGAGAGAGAGAGAGAGAGAGAGAGAGAGAGAGAGAGAGAGAGAGAGAGAGAGAGAGAGAGAGGACAGGGGGTGAAGGGAGACGGACAGACAGGTAGATAAAGATTGGGAGAACAAAATTGAATAGATATACGTAAATAGATTAAAGGAGAGAGAGAGAGAGAGAGAGAGAGTTGGGGGGTAGGAGAGAGAAACATAAAGAGAGGGTGACCGAGACAGAGAGGAGGACAGTTGTATACAGATTTATAACATTCATACTTTAAGAATGAGAGAGAGAGAGAGAGAGAGAGAGAGATGGTGGGTAGATGCATAAGTAGCTACACATTTATATACATAGGTAACACAGAGTACATAGGTGGATAGATAGGTAGATGGAGAGATAGACTGATGGACAGACAGACAAGCAGACATGCAGTGATATTTACTCCCTTCATCCCTATCTGTTCCTTCCTTCCCAACTTACTTATTTCTTAATTTCTTCCCTCTTTTTAATCCTTCCTTCCTCCCTCCCTCCCTTTGCCTGATTCGAATAATTTTGTACAGAGAAAGTATATGACAATAATGTGACCGCTTATTTTAACTCACTGACAGGAGAGCCGCCGAATTTCCTCTTCTATACTCCTTTCACTCTAACTTGGCCCAGATTTTCGTCCCTAGGCAGCTGATTTCACGTAGCTCAGTGGCGGAGACAATACTACCGCTCTACCTACTCTCCATGGCACTTCTTCGTGACTAGTAGCATCATAATCTGGTGTCGGTCTGTTTATACAAATCAGCATTCAAGATGGAATGATGGAAGATTTTAGGCCAAGTTAGAGTAAAAAGAGTATAGGAGATAAAGTGAAGGGATTTAGTGTGATTCTTATGTTCTATCTAATCTCCTTACTTCTTCGTGACAAGCATTATAAACTAATGTCATCTCTTTCTACAAATCAGCATTCAAGATGGAGAGATGGGAATTTTAGGTCAAGTTAGAGTGAAAAGAGTATGGTAGATAAAGTGAAGGGCTTTAGTATGTTTTTATGGCTGTGTGGTTGAGTCAGGATTCCAGGAGCTTGATTGTTTAGTAGATGAGTGTGTGGCCCACTTAATAATTATGCTTGATGATGATTGTTCTCCCTCTGTTAGGTTGTTTCTTGTGCTTACGTGTGTGTGGGGGGGAGGGTGTTCGTGTGTGTGTGGGGGGGGAGGGTGTTCGTGTGTGTGTGTGTGTGTGTGTGTGTGTGTGTGTGTGTGTGTGTTTTGCCTGTATTTTTTTCCTTTTTAGTTTGACCTCTTTTTCTAGTCCCACGTCGTTCACTAGTCTCATAATTTTTCGTTCATTTTCTCCTTTATTCTCGTCCGCATCATCCATCAACTATTATTCCCAACTATTATTCCCAACTGTTATTCCCAACTATTATTCTCAACTGTTATTCCCAACTATTATTCTCAACTGTTATTCCCAACTATTATTCCCAACTATAAATTCCCAACTATTATTCCCACCTATTATTCTCAGCTATTATTCCCAACTATTATTCTCAGCTATTATTCCCAACTATTATTCTCAGCTGTTATTCCCAACTATTAATCCCAACTATTGTTCCCACCTATTAATCTCAACTATTATTCCCAACTATTATTCCCAACTATTATTCTCAGCTGTTATTCCCAACTATTATTCCCACCTATTATTCTCAGCTATTATTCCCAACTATTATTCTCGACTATTATTCCCATCAATTATTCCCAACTATTCTTAGCTATTATTCTCAACTATTATTCCCAACTATTATTTTCTTGTTAAGTATCCCTAGCACCTGTTCTGAAGTGGTTTATTTAAGTCGTGGATTAATGTTGGATGATATATTTTTGTGGAGTCATAGCCGATATTGAAATGTGAGAAAGTAGTATGGGATAGTGTGCAAAATAAATCGCTTAGGAGGAGGTGCTTGGAGGGAGGAAGGAAGGAGAAAATATGTGAAGGAGGAAGGAAAGATGTAATGAAGAAATGAAGGGAAGAGGAAAGATGTAAAGACGGAAGGAAGGAAGGAAAGATGTAAAGAAGACAGGAAGAAAGGAAAGGAGTAAGGAAGCAGGGGGGAAGGAAGTAAGGGAGGAAGATGTAAAGAAGGAAGGAAGCAAGGAGGAAGGAAGGAAAGAAAGAAGGAAGAAAAGAAGGAAGGAAGGAAGGAGGATGAATCAGATGAAAGGAAGGAAGAAGGAAGAACTAGATAATGGAAGGAAGGGGGAAAGGAGGAAGGAGGAGAGCAGATTAACCAAATAATACTACATCATTTCTCTCATTTCTTTAAATGCAAGAAAGAAGGAACTAAAGGCCAGGAGTCCGCAAACCGTTCCTTCAAAAAAAAAAAAAAAAAAAAAAAAAAAAAGAGAGAGCCAAATTCAAGATTCGTTCATTTCGAGATGCCTGGACACACTGCGTTTGAAAGACCGGAGATCATAGGAAGTAGGAAATACAGACAGAGGGAGACAGTTCCAGAGTTGACCTGTTGCATAAATGAAGGACTGGGAGTAAAGGTTATACTCTTGGATTAGATAGTTGGACAGAAAAAGGATGAGAGTTTGTTGCTAGACGGGTGCTACGCACCCATCTTAGAGGTGAAGGGATGCAAGCAGACAGTTCAGAGGTGCAGTGACCTATGAAGTAGCGGTAGATAAGAGATAAAGATGCAACAGTGCGGCGAAGAGACAGAGGTTGAAGAGAGCCAGTAAGAGGAGGAGAGTTGATGAGCCGAAAAGCCTTTGACTCCACCCTATTGAGAAGAGCTGCATGTGGGGAGCCTCCCCACACATGAGAGTTGTACTCTAAATAGGGGCGAATAAAACCCGTGTATAAAGTGGACAGCTGTGCAGGGGTAAAGAAGGCACGGAGTCGGCTTAGCACACCTAATCTCTTGGAAGCAGATTATACAAGAGATACAATATGATCTTTCCAAGATAAGTCCCGAGCGAATGAAACCCCAAGCATGTTCAGAGATGATGCAGGATTGAGCTGGATACTATTAAACATTAGTGGGTACTCCAGTGGAAGATTTTGTCGGGTTGATAGGTGTAAAAACTGAGTTTTTGATGCATTAAAAACAAGATTATTTTTACCTCAGTCGGGGATACGTGCCAGGTCAGACATTAGGTGTGCCATAGCCTCATCCCTTGTTTGTTGAAGTAACTGTTGAGATGGACGTTGCGGGAACCGAATGGAAAGGTGAAGGGTGGAATCATCAGCGTACGAGTGGACAGGGTTAGATGTACAGCTTAGAAGGTCATTGATGAATAAAAGGAAGAGAGTTGGTGATAGGACAGAGCCCTGAGGAACACCACTGTTGATAGATCTAGGAGAAGAACGATGGCCGTCTACAACAGCAGCTATAGAACGACCAGAAAGGAAGCTAGCGATGAAGGTACAGGTAGAAGGATAAGAACCGTTAGTGGGCAATTTGGAAACTAAAGATTTATGCCAGACTCGATCGAAAGCCTTTGAGATGTCAAGTGCAATGGCAAAGCTTTCGCCAAAGTCCCGAAAGGAGGATGACCAGGAGTCTGAAAGGTAGGTGAGAAGATCGCCAGTGGAGCGTTCCTTACGGAACCCATACTGACGATCAGAAAGAATGTTGTGATAGGAAAGATGCTTTAAAATGTTTTTGTTAAGAATAGACTCGAAAACTTTTGAGACACAAGATGTTAAAGCGATTGGACGATAGTTGGAGGGTTGGGAATGGTCACCCTTCTTTGGAACTGGCTGAATGAGAGCAAACTTCCAGCAAGGAGGAGAGGTACAAGTTGATAGGCAAAGGCGAAAGAGTTTACCTAGGCAGGGTGTAAGCACAGAAGCACAGTTCTTGAGGACAACAGGAGGGACTCCATCAGGCCCATATGCCTCATCCCTGAAAACCTATGTATATTAAAGAAAACTCTCAATAGCAAATACATGTTAAAAGAAAATGCGAGCTTAACAACAGCTTCCTGGGAGAATGAAAGTGGAGGGGAAATTATTTTGCGTGGGGAGGTGAAGATGTTGGGAAGTAGATTTGTGTATATAAAACAGTGTCTGTGTCTGCCCTCTGGAAATCGTGCGGGATACATATAGGACTCTCTAAACAGCTCTGACAGGTGCAAATTTTTATGGCTAATTTAAATGTGCACGTTACTAAAGTGGCGCCCCGGATGGACAATATTTTAACTAATTAGAAATAATCAAGTCAGCGTGGTGGAAACATGGTAGCCAGTTACCGTAGAGTTTTTAAAATAATTTGGACACCCATATCATTATTACAATCTCAGCCACAATGGGTCAGACGGACTGACGGATTGATGGGGTTGCCAGGGCGGGTGGGGGTAGGTTGGTAGAGTTAGTGGGTAGGGGAATAGTGGCAAAGCAAGTCCATGGTAGGAATAGGTCAGTTAGGGAAATGGATCCAGGGAGAGACATAGGATCAGTGGGTAAAATGGAACCCCGGGGTTTTCTCCCTCAGGGTAGTGGCCATCCAGGGTCCCAGGCATTGCCAGTATGCACGATCGTAGGGTTTTACCCGGGCAACTCCGGGTACCCTTGCTAGTAATAAATAAATACGTAATGGGTAAATAAGTAATGGATAAACAGATAAATGGTGGGTAATAGGAAGTAGGTTGAAGGTAACTTTGTTAAGAAAATAGACAAAGTAAGTAAAATGAAGTCTGTAGCCTAACTGATATAGGTAAGCAGACAAGACACAGACAGGTGACAGGAAGTAGGTAATAGATAAATATGTAAACTGACAATAGCAAGTGGGTGTAGTAGGTAAACAGAAAGGCAGATAGGTAGTAGAAAGTAGGTAATAGATAGATAAATGAAAAAAAAAATAGACGGGGCAGAAGATAAATAGCCTTCCAACAGCTTACCTGGAGAGAGAGAGAGAGAGAGAGAGAGAGAGAGAGAGAGAGAGAGAGAGAGAGAGAGAGAGAGAGAGAGAGCATCATTTTTGGCGGGAGGAAGGAGGGAGAGATCAGGAAAAATGTTGATCTGTAAATCCTCTTGAATAATAGAGAAACTGTCGGTTCTCGTTAATGTATTGTGTGTGTGTGTGTGTGTGTGTGTGTGTGTGTGTGTGTGTGTGTAGATAGATAAGTTAATAGATAGAGTGCTAGATAGAAACCTGTCTTTCTACGTCTCTCCGTATGTTTATCTGGTTATGTATTTATGAATATAAGTCCGTCTACCTTTATATCTATCAGTCACAGTCCTTTCTCGCCACATCAGTAGCGTAGGGACCCGGGGCTAGGGTACTTAAACCTGACACTGGATCCAAATGACCAGTTGCTCTTTCCTGAATCTCTTTGTAATTAATAAACCCAGCGAGATGCCTGGAACCACTGTCTGACTCACTTCATTTCTGCAACATGAGTGACCTTTCCTCTAACCTTCTCTCTGTTGAGCACCACCTCTCCTCTTCTAAACCTCGCCTTCTTTTCTGAGACTACGCTGTCCGAGGCGACTGATAGCAAACCCTTCTCTGTATCCTCCTTCTTCTCTATACTCATTCCAAAGCCAAGGGTGACTTGTGTATATTCATGAAACGACAAATCTTGCTTTCGTGTTCCTGAACTTGAATCTTCTGAATTCTCTACACTCAGGCTTCGGCTTTCCTGTCATTCTCTGACTAATTATATCTGTGCTGTTGACACATCCCCTAATTCTACCGACTATGAAAAATTCTTCGACTATCTCATTTCTAAGATGGAACACATTCTATCCATTTCTTCTTTCTCTGAAATATCCATTCTAGGTGATATCAACAGAATGTTCATCGCCACCTTTGGCTCTCCTCTCCTTTCACTGATCCACCTGGTGAACAAGCCTACATCTTTTCTATCCCAGATGGATACAACAGCTTGTACAGCACCCTACCCGTATCCCTGACCGCCTAGGAGAGAGTTCCAACTTACTTGACCTCATCCTTACAACTAATCTTTCTGCTTACACTGTTAATCTTTCCTCTGTTGGGCTCCTCCGATCACAACCTTATTACCTTAACATGTCTAATCGCTCCAGTAAGGGCTGTGGTCCCTCCAAAAAGTGTCGGTTGTGGCATTTTGGAGCTGCTGATCGGGAGGCCATCATGCAGTACTTCTTTTATTTTCCCTGGAATGATTATTGCTTCCATGGCTGGGAGCCATCTGAGTGTGCCATGCGCATTATGAAGGTTATTCTCTCAGGCATGAAAGCATCCATTCCTTTCTTATATCCCGTGACTAATGCAAAGAAAAAAAAAAAATTTAATCACGCTTGTCCTAATGCTGTCAACAAGAAGGAGAAGGCCTACAAAAGGTATCAGAGCCAACTCGCTCCTGAATCTCATCTCCTTTATGTTTCTGCCCAGAATCGTGATAAGTCTATCCTTCTCTCCGCAAAAAAATAATTTCATTCGTACAAAATCTTCTGAACTCTCCAACTCAAATTCTTCCCGCTCCTTCTGGCACCTTGCCAAAAACCTTTCTAACAATTTTACCTCATCATCCTTCCCTCCTCTTTTCTACTCTGATGGCTCTAACTTCTTTTTCTACTGATAAAGCAGAACTCTTCACTCAGACCTTCTCCTCCATTTCCACTTTAGACGATTTCGGTGCTGTTCCTCCATCACTTCCCCCCTCTGACTTCCTTATGGCAGACATTAAAATTTCATCAACTGTTATATTTTCTGCCATCACTGGCCCCAGCACCAACAAAGCAAGTGGGCCTGATGGGGTCCCTCCTCATGTCCGCAAGAACTGCGTCTGTGCATTCACCCTGCCCAGGTAAACTGTTTCGCCTTTGTCTATCAGCTTGCACCTTTCCTGCTTGCTGGAAGTTTGCTCTCATTCAGCCAGTCCCAAAGAGGGTGACCATTCCCAACCCTCTAACTATCGTCCAATTGTTTTAACATCCTGTTTCAAAAGTTTTGGGTCTGTTCTTAACAAAAAAATTTAAAGCATCTTTCCTACAACAGCCTTCTTTCTGATCGTCAGTATGGGTTCCGTCAGACTCCTGGTCATCCTCCTTTCGGGACTTTGGCGATAGCTTTGCCATTGCACTTGACTTCTCAAAGGCTTTCGATCGAGTCTGACATAAATCTTTAATTTCCAAACTGCCCTCTTACGGTTTCTGTCCTTCTATCTGTGCCTTTATCTCAAGCTTCCTTTCTGGTCGTTCTGTAGCTGCGGTTGTAGACGGCCATCGTTTTTATCCTAGAGCCATCAGTAGTGGTGTTCTTCAGGGCTCTGTCCTATCACCAACTCTCTTCCTGTTATTCATCAGTGACATTCTATGCTGTACATCTAACCCTATCCAGTCATATGCTGATGATTCCACTCTTCACATTTCCATTCGCTTCCCGTAGCATTCAGCTCAGCAGTTACTTCAGCTACAAGGCTGTAGCACACGTAATGTCTGACGGCTCGTATCTCTGATTAGGGTAAAAAATAATCTTGTTTTTTTTAGTGCTTAAAAAACTCAGTTCTTACATCTATCAACCCGACAAAATCTTCCATAGGAGTCCTGCATCATCATTTTTAAACATACTTGGGGTTTCATTCTCTAGGGATTGATCTTAGAAAGAACATAATTATTACCTCTTGTAAAATCTGCTTCCAAGAGATTAGGTGTGCTAAGCCGACTCCGTACCTTCTTTACCCCTGCACAGTTGTTGACTTTATGCAGGGTTTTTATTCGCCCCTGTGTAGAGTACAACTCTCATGTGTGGGGAGGCTTGCCACATACAACTCTCCTTAATAGGGTGGAGTCAAAGGCTTTTCGTCTCATTAACTCTCCTCCTCCCTGGCTCCCTTTAATCTCTGTCTCTTCGCCACGGTGTTGCATCTTTATCCCTTTTCTATCGCCACTTCAATGGTCACTGCTCTTCTGAACTGTCTGCTTACATCCCTCACCACTATGGCGGGCACGTAGCACCCGTCTGGTAACAAACTCTCATCCCTTTTGTGTTCAGTTCTCAAATGCAAGAGTTAACCGTTACTCCCAGTCCTTCACCTGTGCAACAGGTCAACTCTGGCACTGTTTTCCTTTGTATTTCCTACTTGCTATGATCTTCAATCCTTCAAACGCAGTGTGTCCAGGCATCTCGAAATGAACGGATCTTGAATTTGGCTCTCCGTTATCTTGTTTCTGTTTTTCCTTGGAGGGAACAATTTGCAGGCTCCGGCCTTTGGTTCCTTCTTCCTGTCATTAAAAAAAAAAAAAAAATCACCATCTTAGGCACCATAACCCACTAGACTTCGAGGCGTCCAAAGGTATATTATTGAAGAGGGTAGTGGAGATTGACCGTAGCCCCTTTAGAACGAGAAGCTTTTTTACCAAGATGATTAAAATCGCTTGGTGGTTGCAAGAATAATTAACCATTGGTAATGAATGGTTTACTTAGAGGTAGATAGACAGACAGATAGATAGACAGAAAAAGTAGTAGGCAGGCAGGCAGACAGACAGACAAAAAAAGGTTTAGACAGGTGAACTGGAGAGATGTAGACAGAGAGAAAAAGACGCCGATTCACATAAATAGATAGACTAGAGACGGGTAGATAGACAGACAGAGAGATAGAAAAAACAGAAGGAGATAGAAAAATTGGAGAAAGACATAGACAGAAAGCTTGGAAAGACAGACAGACAGACAGACAGACAGACTGATAAGCTGGAGACAGACAAACAGAGAGAGAGAGAGAGAGAGAGAGAGAGAGAGAGAGTGAGTGAGGGAGATTGACAGACAAGCAGACAGATAGAAATAGAGAGACAGACAGACAGACAGACAGACAGACATACAGACAAAGAGAGAGACAGGCAGACAGACAGAGAATCAAGAGAAACAGAAAGTGAAGAAAAACGAAGGAAAAAGACAGATAGAACAGGAGACAGAGAAATCCAGGAAGAACTGGGAGGCGATAAGGATAAGTTGTTGAAAATTTGCTGTTTGAGGAAGAAGGAGAGAGAGAGAGAGAGAGAGAGAGGAAACTAGATATGAACTGTATGTGAGGTAGATATTTAGATGGATAGAGATAGATAGGTAGATAGATACTGTACGGTAGAGAGAGAGAGAGAGAGAGAGAGAGAGAGCGAGCTATTCTTAATGTTAACTGAATTGGGCAGGTAGACAGATAAGTAGATAGATTTAGATAGATAGAAGATGGCCAGACAGACAGGCAAGCATATGTAGATAGATAGATAGATAGATACATACATACATAGATAAAGTAAACACAGAGAGAGAGGAGGAGAACTTGGACTATAAGAAAGAAATAAGATGTCTCAACTTCTTAAAGAATCGCAGTGAAAGTAAATAATGAGAGAGAGAGAGAGAGAGAGAGAGAGAGAGTGTGTAGGAGGGAGGGAGGAAAGCTACTCTACCTGTAGATGTGAATTGAATGTGAGGTAGATGGTTTATATATATATATATATATATATATATATATATATATATATATATATATACAGTACAGTACAGTATATAAAGAGCTACAGTGTTTGTTTTTCTGTTTGTCCTTCAGTCACGCCCAAACCAAGGGTGACCTAAGGAAGGTTTTAGGGGGTCAAAATTCAGATCTGGGTCATTTGAGGTCACCGGTAAAGTGTTCGCCTTTTTGGCCCGGGCATTGTCGGGAACCCCTGCAGCCCAATTTTTGGCATGGAGACTCACTAGACATCCTGTTCGGACATAGGCTATGTGAGGTTGACCTCCTATGTCATTTGAGGTCACCGGTCGGAGGTCATTTTTGAGGTCACCGGTAATAGTAAACAAGTACGCACAAATTCTGTGCGTTAGTTTGCGAAAGCTGACATAGAAAGTTCCTGGACCTCTTATAAACCCTCTTCAAAAGCATAAGAGACACAGTACATGATATTTCTGGAGTAGAAAGATTGAACTAGAACAAATAGGATTAGGGTGTTTGCCTTTTTGGCCTGGGCAACGCCGGGTACCCCTGCTAATGTGTGTTTATATGTATGTATGTATGTGTGGAGAGAGAGAGAGAGAGAGAGAGAGAGAGGGGGAGGGAAACTGGAGGCTATAAGGCGGAAAATGAGAGAAGTTGAGAAGGGCTGGGTAGTTTTCATTTCTAAGGCTTGTGACGAATCGTATGGTGCCCCCTGTGCAGTCTCCTTGGTTACTAGTCAAATCAACCTACCATTTTTTTTTATGTAACGGAACGGGGGAACTCTACTAATTAGAATACCAAGTCGCACCAAAGTCTCCTTCGTTACTAGTCAAATCAACACGCCAATTTATTTGTTTATTTTTTTCCGTTTTTTTTTTTCAGATTTTTGTCTTTTTTTGCAGTTTTTTTCATGTACCCTTGTGGCAGGAGAGAGAGAGAGAGAGAGAGAGAGAGAGAGAGAGGTTCTTTCACACACACACACACACACACACACACACACACACACACACACACACACTCTTTGTCTCCCTCTTCCATGCACTCCCCTCCTACACCAGGCTGGGGATATGTTGCAAAATATTGACCCCTTCTCTGATGCAACACAAGGGCTTCGAGTGTCAGGTGCTCTCGATTGCCAAGTGCCATCGAGTGCCAGGTGTCGTCCTCGAGGGCCAAGCGTGACCTATCTTTGCGCTGATCTCCTCTCGACTCTTTGGCAGCGCACACACACACACACACACACACACACACACACACACACACACACACACACACACACACACACACACACACACACACACACACACACACACACACACACACACACACACTCTTTGTCTCCCTCTTCCATGCACTCCCCTCCTACACCAGGCTGGGGATATGTTGCAAAATATTGACCCCTTCTCTGATGCAACACAAGGGCTTCGAGTGTCAGGTGCTCTCGATTGCCAAGTGCCATCGAGTGCCAGGTGTCGTCCTCGAGGGCCAAGCGTGACCTATCTTTGCCCTGATCTCCTCTCGACTCTTTGGCAGCGCACACACACACACACACACACACACACACACACACACACACACACACACACACACACACACACACACACACACACACACACACACACACACACACACACACACACACACTCTGTCTGTCTCTCTCGTGTGTTCACGCTTTTACGTTTTGGGACAGTAATGTTGACTGAAGAGGAGGGAAAGTTTGGCCTAAATTGTTGTATCTTTAGAATGTGCTATAGATTAAAAGGAGGAGGAGGAGAAGGAGGAGGAGGAGGTGCGAAAAGAGGAGGGAAGAATAAAATGAAGAAGAAGGAGGGAAAAGAGGAGGGAAGAATGAAATGAAAAAGTAGAAGGAGGAAGAGAAGAAGGAGGAGGAGGAGGAGGAG
>NC_137069.1:10018434-10055934 GCF_032717465.1 Coenobita brevimanus | reverse complement strand
TGAGGCAAGGAGAGATACGGTGAGGCAGGGAGAGGTTGGGTGAGGCAGGGAAAAATAGGGTGAGGCAGGGAGAGGTTGGGTGGGGCGGGGAGACATAGGGTGACGCAGGGAGAGTTAGGGTGAGCCAGGGAGAGGTAGGATGAGGCAAGGAGAGTAGGGTGAGGCAGAGAGAGATAGGTGAGGCAGGGGGACAGCGTGAGGCAAGGAGAGGTAGGGTGAGGGAGTTAGAGGAAGGGGGAGGTGGGATAAGCCATAAAGAGTGGGGCAGACAGACTAAGGGAGATGGGCAGGGTGAGGCAGGAAGAGGCAAGGAGAGGCAGGGTGAGGTAGGATAAGATAGGTGGCTAGGATAAGGCAAGAAAATAAATCGTCGTAAGAGAAAGTTACGGTATATATATATAAAAAAAAAAAGGACGAACGGAACGTAGCAAAGGAAAATAAATTCAAAAATAAACCCATTCACTGCATCTAAATTTGGGCATTTTCTGCAGGGCATTTTTTGTTAAGCATTTTCTGAAGGGCATTTTTTGTTGGGCATTTTCTGTAGGGCATTTTTTGTTGGGCATTTTCTGTAGGGCATTTTCTCGAGCGCATTTATCTAAGGAAATTTTCGATTTTACTGTGTACCGTAGGTGTTGGTGGGGACGATCACCATCCACTCACTCAACGTTGTTTAGTTCTGCTTCCGGATGACTCTACACTGAATGACAAACCATACACACACACACACACACACACACACACACACACACACACACACACACACACACACACACACACACACACACACACACACACACAGCAGGAAAAAGACAGGCAATATTCCTAAAAAACTACGTACACATTCATTACTTGCTCTCTTTATTTTAGTGGCATTTAGAGTCAGGGCATTTTTTGGTGGGAATATTTTCTCTGAGGCATTTACGGCAGATGGACGAAATATATAGAGAAACGACGTGAACCAAAGTGAAAAACTGGCCAGAAGAAAAAGAATAATATCAATTCTTTTTCCCTATACGGTATTCCCTGAAATTTATAGTTAGGGTTGGCATTTATGGTGCATGAACGAAAAAATGAGAGAGAGAGAGAGAGAGAGAGAGAGAGATGAACAGTAAAAAAGGAAACATGGAACAGCGAATAGGAAGAGAAAAACGGTAGCGGTGTGTGTGTGTGTGTGTGTGTGTGTGTGTGTGTGTGTGTGTGTGTGAGAGAGAGAGAGAGAGAGAGAGAGAGAGAGAGAGAGAAAATTAGACCCTGCCTGAAATATATTCCATTTTCGAGAGAGAGAGAGAGAGAGAGAGAGGGTATTTTTCTTATGGGCATTTACAGTAGATAAGAAAAAAAAAAGGACGGGACAGCGGTTGGGAGCGGAGGGCAGAAAATGGGCAGGAAAATTAATGGTACAGATAGGAGAGAGAGAGAGAGAGAGAGAGAGAGAGAGAGAGAGAGAATGAAAAGTAGAAAAGGAAACAGAACATAGAACAGTGAATAGGAAGAGAAAAACGGAAGGAGAGAGAGAGAGAGAGAGAGAATGGTGGTTGGAACAAAGAGTGGGAATGGGAGGTCAGAGATTGAATTGGAACTGGAATAGCGAGGTGGTATGAACCCGAGTTTAGAAAAAGAGGAGTTAGAGAGAGAGAGAGAGAGAGAGGGATGAGGGAGGGGAAGGGGTAGAGAAACTTAGATATACAGTAGATAGATAAAGTTACATTGAGGTACAGTCGCCAAACTTTCCACCTGGGCCACCTAGCCGCGAGAGGTTGGTATCGGGTGCTGGCAACAGTGTATCTGTTCGTGTGCTCTACGAAAGTTCGAATCATCAACTCTCTTCGTCCATAGTGAACCTCCGTCAGAGTCAGAGTTCACCCCATAGATGGCTGGGTACTGAGTTGGGTGGGGAGAAAAATGTCTCAGGAGTAAGGCGGCTCTCCCATCGGCTCAGCCAGTTGCATGAAACTGGTCGCACGGAAAAATGTTGTGTGCAACAAGTCGCGCTGACCAAGGCCAAATAAATATGACTATTTTAATTGTATAATAAGGTAATATATATATTATGATATGAATATATACTATTATATATATTACAATAATATATATTATACTATACTTATCTGGCCTTGGCCCGTGCCACCTGTGGCACGCAACAATTCCATGCGAACGGTTTCCTGCAACTGGTCAAGCCGGTGGGAGAGCTGCTTAAGGGGGGAGCTTGACATAGTGAAGACCAGGGCAGGCCCCGGACGGGGGGGGGGGGTACGTTATTTATACGGCAAGCGATGATAAATACAGAATTAGTTTTTCAGATCCATTAGCATACTACTAAATATTTGCATTCTTAACGAAACATTTTAATTTCTGTGTTGTTTTTACATTGTTACCATAACATGTTAATGCACTATATAGCTACTGGAATCGCTCCAAGCCTTTCTCTCTCTCATCTTCTCCTTATATCAGTAATTCCATATCATAGGGTTATCACTTGATACCATTATCAGTATAGGTTGAAGAGGAATGCATTTACCTAACATCTACATCCAGTTGCAAGTAAAATTACCTGCCATATTCACATCATGAATGACACTGACAAGTGAACATTAGAATGATGTTCAGACACTGTTAATGGGTACTTATTTCCTCATTAGTAGTACTTTAAGTAGTTTTTATGTGTTCTGTGATGCAACACGAAGAGGTAAGAAGGTAAAATACTGTCACCTCAACAAGCAGAGTTTATGCATACTGTTGTCGAATGTGGCTATTATATCAGCTATGGTAATGACTTACCGTATCATATTTCATATGACTATGGTCATTACAGCACACCTTTATAGTCCATTCATCTAACAAATGATTGAATTACACATTACAAGGATAATTGATTGTGAGCGGTGCCACTTACGTGTGAGGTCACACATTTGCCTCCGACATCTACAGTTCCTATCTCTCCTACTTAGTTTAAATTAATATCCGCCCAATGAGTAATCCTGTAACGATTAATGACCTAACTTATGTAATTATGGCTCGGATCAAGAATGGTATTTCAATAGGTTTAACTGAGACCGGCACAGGACTGGCGAAATGCAAAACGAACCGTCAGACACTGGTATCTATTTTTCTACCATAAGGGTCGGTCACACGACGGTTCTTCCCCCAGTATTCAGTCGACAATTTTTAGCCATGGGTTTATCATGTAATAATGAAAAAAAAAAAACGTTTATCAATATGTAATACATGTAAAGATGCGGTCTTTTAGATGATTTTATTGTTTTCAATACTCTCATTATCCAATACTTTCAAGAAGTTCCTTTGAAATTCTGTCGGCTAAAAATTGTCGACTGATTAATGGCATGAACTCTGACTGAGGTTCACGACGGAAGACGAGAGTTGATGATCCGAACTTTCGTCGAGCATGTACACACAAACAGATACACTGTTACCAGCACCCGTTACCCACCTCTCGCGGCTAGGTGGCCCAGGTGGAAAGTTTGGCGACTGTACATTGATTCTCATTTATGGGTTACAGAGAGAGAGAGACAGAGAATGTAATTGGAATATTCTCGCTCTCGTATTAATCTCTCTCTCTCTCTCTCTCTCTCTCTCTCTTTCAGCCGTCCCTGCAACACACAACTCGCCCTGTGCAGTGGACAAGCAGTGTTATATATGCACCACCTGGTACTGAAAAAAAGTACATTATGGGAATTTTTCGATTTTTTTTTTTTTTTGTGTGTAATGCTTCCAAATCCCGTCTGTCAATATTTTACGGCCAATTATACCCAGGATTTAGAAGAAGAGAGAGAGAGAGAGAGAGAGAGAGAGAGGGCATTTTTCTGAGGGGCATTTACGGTAGATAGGCAAAAAAAAAAAAAAAAAAGTACGGAACAACGGCTGGGAGCGGAGGGCAGAAAATGGGCAGGAAAATTAATGATACGAATAAGAGAGAGAGAGAGAGAGGATGAAAAGTAAAAGAGGAAACAGAACATAGAACAGCGAATAGGAAGAGAAAAACGGAAGGAGAGAGAGAGAGAGAGAGAGAGAGAGAGAGAGAGAATGAAAGGTAAAAATGGAAACACAAGAGAACAGCGAATAGGAAGAGAAAAACGGAAGTAAAGCAGAGAGAGAGAGAGAGAGAGAATGGTGGTTGGAACAAAGAGTGGGAATGGGAGGTCAGAGATTGAATTGGAAATTGGAATAGCGAGGTGGTATGAACCCGAGTTTAGAAAAAGAGGAGTTAGAGAGAGAGAAAGAGAGAGATAGAGAGAGAGGTTGTGTGAGAGGTGGGTGAGGGAGGGGAAGGGGTAGAGAAACTTAGATATACAGTAGATAGATAAAGTTACATTGAGGTACATTGATTCTCATTTATGGGTTAGAGAGAGAGAGAGAGAGAGAGAGAGAGAGAACACCAACTGATAGCTGGCCTCTATGTTCTTGCTTTAATTTTTTTTTTTCCTATAGAAAACTGGCTGCACCCAACCTTTAACACTTTGTTGTTCTAGCCTTATTTGTTGATATGAAGTGTGTAGTTTATCCCCAACATGAAGAGTGTTGTTGATGTTGTTGTTGTTGTTGTTTCTTACTCCGTCCTGTCTGGCCGAGCAAACCCGTCGACCACAAGTAAGCGCCTACAGGTATAGTACAATGTAGGGATCCGGCTCCTCCTTGTGGTAGACATCGCCTCTACCATGGTGGGACCAGAGTCCTTCTCAGGGACGTGCAAGGAAATATGGGGAGGTTTGGATCGCGGGTGGACGCCGAAGCTGTCTTACCCAGTATACAATCGCCAACTTGTGAAAGCTTCCCTTTAGCGCCTCAATATGACAATACAGTACTGAAGCACATTTCCTTTCACCGTTTTATTTATTTATGCATGCCACATGTATGGGTTTATCAGGGTCGATACAATGGCGATCGTCCTACATTCTTCTCATATTCCTGGTCACTTTCTTTTCGGGAGTTCAATAAACCTTTGGTATTGTCCTAGGCATCTCTAAGACATTCGATAGCGTATGGCACAAATCTTTCAATTTCCAAACTGTCCCTCTACTGTATGGTTTCTGTGCCTCATTCCATTCTTTCATCTTAAGTGTCCTGTCAGGTCGTTCTGTAGTGGTACTCTCTTAAAATTATTAGTCGTGTTGTTCCTCAGGGTTCGGTACTTTCACCTTTCCTCTTCCTTCATATTTAATAATGGTCTGAACTGTACATCTAGTGTTTCCACTGATACACAGATGACTCCACACTTCACTTTTCCACCCTCATCCTTCATATATAACAAGGATCTTATCTGAGTTTCACGTCTAATTATGGCATTGATACGCTGATGACTCCAAACCTCTTTCCCACCCATCATCCTTCAAATATAACAATGATCTGAGCTGCACGTCTAACTAATTCAGTGATACGCAGATGACTCCACACTTCACTTTTCCTCTCGCAGCTTAGTATTCGTCACAAGAGTGATGATTATCGCGGGATGAGGCTTAGGTGTACCTGACTTCTGATATCTGTTACTTCTGACCGGGACAAAAAGAATGTTGGTGCTTTTCCTGCCTCTCAGTTCATCCATCTTTCATCTCAACACAATCTTACATACATACACAGTACATACAAACATACATACATACATATATCCATCTTTCACCTTAACACACTTTTCCGTACATACCCGGTACATGCATACATACGTACATACATATATCCATCTTTCACCTCAGCACAATCCTACATACATACATACATACATATATCCATCTTTCACCTCAATCCTCCATTCATACATACATACATACATGCATATATACATACATACATATATCCATCTTTCACCTCAACACAATCCTACATACATACATACATACATATATCCATCTTTCACCTCAACACACTCCTACATACATACATACATACATACATACACATCTTTCACCTCAACACAATCCTACATACATACATACATACATATATCCATCTTTCACCTCAACACAATCTTCCATTCATACATACATACATGCATACATACATACATACATACATACATACATATAAACATATATACATGCATACATACATACATACATACATACAAACATACATACATATATTCATCTTTCACCTCTACACAATCTTACATACATACATACATACATATATCCATCTTTCACCTCAACACACTCCTACATATATACATACATACATACATACATACACATCTTTCACCTCAACACAATCCTACATACATACATACATACATACATATATCCATCTTTCACCTCAACACAATCTTCCATTCATACATACATACATGCATACATACATACATACATACATACATACATATAAACATACATACATGCATACATACATACATACATACATACAAACATACATACATATATTCATCTTTCACCTCTCCACAATCTTACATACATACATACATACATATATCCATCTTTCACCTCAACACAATCTTCCATACATACATACATGCATACCTACATACATACATACATATATTCATCTTTCATCTCTACACAATCTTACATACATACATACATACATATATCCATCTTTCACAGCACAATCTTCCATACATACATACGTACATATATGCATACATATATCAATCTTTCGCCTCAACACGATCATCCATCCATACATACATACATACATACATCTTTCACCTCAGCGCAATTTTCCATATTCCATAGATACATACATACATACATACATACATATACACACATCTTTCGCCTCAACACAATCTTCCATCCATCCATCCATCCGTACATAATACATCTTTCACCTGAACACAACCTTCCTCGTGACTATTCCCATAACATCAGCATCACACACCTCATTCCTTCACTCCGTCTCAGTGTTCTTGGTGTTTATTTGTCTCGCAATTTATTTTTTGACTTACAACATTACTCCTCTGGCTCTGCGATTCTTTAAAGTAAAATGAATGACCTTGAGTTACGCTGTCTTGCATTCAACATTCATTTGGAAGAGACAAGGTTTGCAAGATGTCAACCTTTGTTTCTTTCTTGTCAGTCAGTCAGTAAGTCAGTTAACATAAAACGCCATGTCAGCCTTTGTTTCTTTCTTGTTAGTCAGTCAGCCGATAAGTCACTTAAGTAAAACGCCGTACTGCAGCTTAAGGAATTTTCATATTGAGGTTTGCCATGGTATAGGTGATTTATTTATTTATTTTTTAATGGCCTGGAAGCTAAACCAAATACCAAAACTAGCTAATTACTTCCAACAATTTCTGGAAACTGCTGGGAGTCCTTGCGTGCATAAAGAATAAAATTATCTATCTACCTATCTGTCAGTCTATCTGCCTATCTCTCTATCTCTGTCTATCTATCTAATACGTCTTAGTCCCGTAAGGAGTGGCCGCAAACAAATCGCCTCCATGTCGCCCTATCCCTTGCCATCCGCTGCCCACCCTCAACCACTCTCACACCCTCTTTCCACACCCTCTCCACTCCATCCCTCCATCACATCCTGTCTCCCCCTTCCCTGCCATTACGCTGCCCTCCCTCCAACACACACACAAACACCCCTCTCATATACTTCTCCACTCCTTCCCACCATCACGAATTCTATATGTGTGAATGAACTAACGAATTACCTGTTTTACAAGCCTTAAATATATAAGAATCAGCTATTAACGAATCCTAAACACTGGAATTCGTGACCCAGCTCTGTACACGTCCCTCAGCCCATTGTTGACTCTTGTGTTCGTGTCCGTGAATCCATTAAACGCTAATCCGCCAAATATCCGCCAAAATATGCGCCAATCCCGCGTATTTGGGGTGGACGCGTGGAGACCGTGAGCTGGGTGATTTGGCGGAGGCCACACTGCTGCCTGTTATCCACCCACGAGAGAGAGAGAGAGAGAGAGAGAGAGAGAGAGAGAGAGAGAGCAAATAGATGTTCGACGGATGGATGGACTGTTGAATACATGGACAGATAGTAGTCTATACCCCTAGACAGACAGACAAACATAGATAGACAGATACAGGTACTATTGACTACAGATTTATACATGAACAAAATAACTAGAACACAAATAAAGAACAAGCACAGTCGTAAATGCTCGCCCCGGGGTTAAATCGAACCCAGGTCAGAACAAGTGTCAGACGCACGCTCTTGTCACACACGCAAGGTGGACATTTTTCTTTGCTATTATTGTTAGTGGAAGTAAATTTATGCCTACCGACTGCACGAGACTCATAAATTCTCCCATTATATTCCAGTTAACGCCAGACGATTTTCTCCAGCTGAGTGAGTCATAGGTGCCTGAGAGTGTTAATACTGTGGTCATAAACCCTCTCTCGGTCGCGACAACTCTAGCTTTTAGTTCCTGCTAATGACAGACAATTTTATTCAGCTAAGAGTCACAGGAGCAGCAAAATTAGGCAGATAAAAGCTATAGAAGATTTGACGAGGGGAAGTTCAGCTGCCTCCAAGTCAGGGTGGTCCATATATTACGCCCCCGTGACTCACCTGGAGGTACCTTGTGTGTTGCGGGCACGGCTCAGTTGGCTAGTGTAGGCAGCGTAGACAGTTAAGTTGCCTCATAACATTTCTAATAACGCAGGCCAAACAGTGGACGCAAAAAACAAAACATAGTAGAGTCAAAAGGATAATTGGAAAACAAAATTAAACATAGTAAAGAATGAGAAAGACAACTGGAAAACTGAACACTTACATTATCATCACGTCAGAATATAGAAACAAGATGTGTATAATGCTGAACACAAAACCTGAAAATAAAAAAAAATACTTGACACTAAATGCATACTCCATCATCACTAAAAACTAAGAAAATAAAATATGCACAACAAAAACCATACACTTCATCGTCATTATAAACTCTAGAAATAAAAACATGCGTGACACAAAACTCACTCTTATCATTGCAAAATTAAATATGCATGCCAGTAACCACCTACTCCATTATCATCATAAAAATCTGGATGTGATATTTGCATGGTACTGAACACATTTTCGCCATCACCACAAAATGAAATCTGCATAACACTGCCATACCTCATCATCATCGTTACAAAAATATTACACTAAAACACGTATGAGAGTATCCTTATACTTCATCATCACCACGTAATCTGTTAGACACACACACACACACACACACACACGAAATCCGTATGACACGACCCTATTCCTATGTGAAGTCAGACAATAGGAAATCCGCATGACACACTCTTTCTATGTAAGGTGTCAAGTTGTAGGAAATCTGTATGACACCCCCCGCCTTTCCATGCAAGGTGTCAGACAGGGAGGGCAGGAAACAATCACCTACCCTGCCCCCTGGTGTGATATCGACTGTGAAGAGGATCATTCTCCGCCTCGATATTGGTGTGGGTGAAGGTAGGAAGTGATTCGGAGGTGCGTTTGGAAATAATGAAGGTGAGATGAATGTTGTTATGAAATGGTTTTGGGTTGGGGGTGGCGCTTGTCTGTTTATGTGTGTGTGTGTGTGTGTGTGTGTGTGTGTGTGTGTGTGTGTGTCCTTGTTTCTGTCTGACTGTCTGTCTGTCTGTCTGTCTGTCTCTCTCTCTCTCTCTCTCTCTCTCTCTCTGTACCCCCTCCACAATATGTCTACCCCCGATGTATATATGTCCCCCCCCAATGCATACATGCCCCCACTAATCTTGCTAGGTCAGCACCCTTTCCCACGCCTGAAGACGGCGTTATTGCATCAGTTCTTAGCAGACAGCCGACACGGGCAGACTATTTTACTGTGAGCTTGTAATAAACTCCTTATCTAGCTGTTTGTACACGGAGTTTCTATCACCAAAGTATTGCAAGTTACATTTGGTAGCAGCGGTGTTTCGAACCATCACATTCTGACCGCCTCCTTGGATTTTTAGTGATACAACAAGATACACGACGACTCGCATCTGCCAGCCTCGCCCCTCCTCCGTGCCTCTATACCTTGGCTGTGCTTTTCGAGTGTACCATTTTTCTCACCAGTGCTCACCTCTCAAACCACCGCACCCATACGCCTTGTTCCTGACCGCATGTGTCGCCGTCGCTGACCTACGCACCTGTTGCACCTGTTCCCAGCACCTGTTCCGGACTCATCATAGCTCCTGCCCCCACGGTGCCACTTATCACTGTCTGCCCGCTGCCTGCCCACCACCATTCTCTGCATTTGCAACTCACCAGCTCTACACCTGCCTTGCGCCGACATCTGCCTCACCACCCACCACCGGCCTCCGCCGTCGCCCGCATCTGGTCTGCATTACGGAGCCTCCTAAGACCGCCACTCCCTGCCGGTGATTCATCGCGGCGTCTCTTCTCCTCTCCGCCCAGCTGTCTCTCCACCGCCGCCCCGCCCCGCCCCGCCCCAGCCCAGCTACGCCCAGCCACCCTGCACGTCATACATCTCGACACTCCCGTTTCTACTGTGTAACTATAGTATATCTTTCCTTTCTATAGAGATTATCCTCGATTTTCTCTACAGATTGGTTATTGTAAATATTCCATCTCATTTCCATTACCCCATTTTCATCTTCACCTACGTTATTTATATTCCATCTCATCCTTCGCATTTTATTTAAACCATCCATGCCCGCACCTTCATTCATTTTCACACCTAGTGTATTCCATTCTCTCATTGTTATTTATACATTTCCACCTACGTATCCATCTTCATCCTTTCATCTTCCATTGCCGCATTAAATGTCATACTTTCCACGTCAACCGCTTACCACCAGCCCTCTCGACCCGGAAACATCACCTGCTCATACCCTGTCTGCCGACTCTAACACAATCACTCATTTACGAAGTGGCAAAGAGTACCACCACCCTGTACCTGAGACTCCCGTTTCACTTCCCGCAGAATCACTTACTACCCGTCCTACCCTCTTAAATCCAGATACTTCCTCCTCTACTCCTGCCTCTACTCTCCCTTCTTCTTCCTCTACTCCTTCCACTGTCGTTACTTCTCCTGCCTCCCTTCATACCCCGTCTTCCTTGCCCTTAACTGCCACTACCTTCTCTCTCTCCCACACCTCTCCTGCCTCCACTTCTGCACTTCCAGCCATGGCCAACCCTCCACAGTCTATCTATCTCGACGATGCCAATCGTCCCATATTTACCGGCCAGGACCCAACTTGGTCTGTCTATGATTTCCTCAGAGAAGTCGACACAGAAATAAACAATAGACACATTACCGAGGAATCGCTCAAAGTAGCTTACCTCCTCGGTCGCTTGCATCACGGTAAATCAGACATCGGATCCGCGATCCGTGCAGGACATTTCGATAGCATTCGTACCTTTGCTGATTTTCGTACGGAAATCATCAGCCTTTGTTGCCAGCATTCAAATACCACGTCTCTCATGGGATTCATTAATCTCCCAAACCAACTAGATGAGGACTTGCGCGTCCCAGCGCAATATGCCAAGCTCCGCGAAGCTGCCGCCGCCATGAAAGCAACTAGTAGCGAGATGCTCCAATTACTGGTAGGCACGAAATGGTTAGAAGACAAGAATGGCGTTCCAATGCTTTCACTCACCAACTTTGCTGACTTAATTGGTTACCTTAGATTCCTTCACTGGCTTACTCCTAAACAGTGAGAACTAGCCTTGGAAATCGGTTTCAATCCAGGAGATAAAATTATTCAGGTCACTAAAGCCATTCATGAAAGAACAGGTTCGAACTACACGCGTCAGGGCACCACCCAACCCTTGGCCTCCTCAGTCTGTCACACCTCCACTACCCCAGACCAATCTCGCTCCCGTCCCACCACACGCGGCAGACCTGCCACACATCGCTCTCCTACCACAGGCCGTGATCAATCTAGCGCCCGACAGAACAGACAATCTTCGATTCTTTGCTGGTACTGTGGTCATCCTGGACATCGAGCATCCAGTTGCGACCGTACATACAGACGTCCTCACTCCCAAACCAGACAGCGTACGCCTTCCCGCTCACGTCGTCCACACTGCAAATACCACAAATCAAGCACGAATCACACCACTGAGGAATGTCGTTACCTCAACCGCCCACAGTCGGGGGAAGCGCTGCGCCCGTATCAGACCAATATCACGTAGAACCAGAAACCCATCTCCCCATCCGCCATGTAGGTCCCATAACATCCTCGGGTTTAGTCATTCTCGGAAGCAGTCATGACATACCAACGTCATTCTTCTTGGACACAGGATCTATAGTAAATCTCATCTCCGAAAATTCCTTACAAATTATTCATCACCATCACAGCCACGTCAGTTTTCTAGAACCACCAGACATTCGCCTATGTGGTGTTAACGGCTCAGAGTTTAAGGTTAAGGGAAGAGTCACCCTTGAAGTCAAACTCCACAGAGCTTTACCCCCTATCCTCATTGAATTTCATGTCACTAATGACTTGCAGTATCCCGCAGATGCCCTTATTGGTTTCTCCACCATGGCACAACATTCCATTGCATTATTACCTGCCTGTGGTAGTATAGACATTTCTGGATTCCCGGTTTACACTATGGAATATCCCCGTCCTGTTCTTCCGATCAAATCAGTCCTTCAATTACCTCTGTCCCTATCACTACCAAAAAGTCCAACCCAGCCCAAACCACCACTATCATCATCTGAGAATACAGAGATCATTCCTTTACTGACTGCGAGCAAGGACATAAATTCCTCAATGTCCCCTGATACATCATCTCAGCCCTCGAACATGGCTCTTACATCCTCTCCCGACAACACTATCGCTGACTCAGACATATCTCAGTTACCTACCTCACACAGTCTGAATGATCTTCTCCAACACGCAGAGACGAAACGTGCAGTAACGAATACGTGCACAATTTTGTTACCGCATGAGTTCACCAAAGTCTCTGTTTGTGTTGCCGGTGCGAAAGAAGGAGTGGATGTACTAACCCTACCTGAGACGTGTTGTGTGAATGGCTTGACTTATGAGTCAGCGTGGTGTACAGTCTTAGAGGACAGTTTATGCTACCTGTACTTGCTCAATGTCACAAATGCTCCACTAAAACTTAAAAGTGGTGTAAAGATTGGAGACTTCCTAGTATACCCAGCGGCCGTAAAGGTGTGCCAGGATTCCTCATTTCCTACTATTCAGACTGATGATACGCCAATCGGTGTATGTACTATTAACTCTACGGGATCTGCGCCGACGCATTCACCAGATATGCTCTCACATCTCACTTGCACAGATTTCCCAGAACATACGCCTCAACTCCTCGACCTTCTGACCTCGTACAGAAACGTGGTTGCCTTACCCGGTGAACCGATGGGTAGAACAGACCTTGTCAAACATACGATTGAACTACTCCCAGGAACTCAGCCGATTTACATACCAGCGTATCGATTGCCTCACAGCCAGAGAAAGCAAACAGATCAAATGGTAAAGAACATGTTAGACCAGGACATTATTGAACCCTCCGTCAGTCCGTGGAATAGCCCACTTTTCTTAGTACCAAAGAAGGACGGCAACTTTAGACCAGTAGTCGACTATCATAAGGTCAATTCTGTCACCGTTCCAGACCGTTTCCCGTTACCTGTCCTCACTGATTTGCTAGAATCCCTTGGTGAAAATAACGTAGTCTTTTCATCTTTAGACCTCCTCAGCGGGTACTGGCAGGTCGAAATGGAAGAGTCCTCTTGCCCAGTCACAGCCTTTAGCACCCCTTCCGGACATTTTCAGTTTAAGAGACTCCCTTTTGGTCCGAGAAATGCCCCCTCCGTGTTCATGCGACTTATCCATTCAGTCTTCAGCGGTATGATGGGACACACTCTTTTTGCTTACCTAGATGATATCATTGTTGTGAGTAAATCCATCCCTGATCATTTTACCAAACTCCAGCAAGTCTTTGAACGCCTCCAGCTCGCAGGCCTGAAAATCAATCTCAGTAAATGTGACTTCCTGCGAAAGAAAATCGAATTCCTAGGCCATGTCGTAGATGCACAAGGCATTCATACTAATGAGGATAAAACTAAGGCGATCATTAACTTCTCAGAACCTACCACTACCGACGCTGTACGAAGTTTCCTGGGCCTCAGTGGCTATTATCGTCGCTATATCCAGAATTATGCACAGATCGCCGCTCCTCTAACCCACTTACTCAAGCAGAATGTGCCCTTTGTTTGGACTAACGACCAGTCACAGGCTTTCCAAAAGCTAAAGACAGCTCTTGTAAATGCCCCTATTCTAGCGTTCCCTGATTATACCACACCCTTCCTTCTCTGCACAGACGCCTCAGGCATTGGACTTGGTGCCGTTTTGATGCAACTCGATGAAGCATCAAGGAAGTGTGTAATAGCGTATGCTAGTCGCACCCTTACAACCGCTGAACGTAACTACAGTGTCATAGATCTCGAAGCGCTAGCGGTAATCTGCTCCTTGAAACATTTCAGAGATATCGTCTATGGTTATCCAGTGCATATCCAAACAGACCACCTTCCACTATGTGATTTGTTCAAGAATCGCAACCTAACAGGTGGGTTAGCTAGATGGTCTATCATCATCCAGGACTTTAATCCCACTTTTCAATATGTACCAGGCAAGTTGAATGTAGTCGCAGACGCACTCTCACGTCACGTAGCAGCAGCTATAACATCACTGCAGCCTGAAGTAACTGAAAACACTACACTAACGTCAGAAGTTGTTCGAAACTTTCAGCGCCAAGACCCCATGTGGTCCAAAGTCATTTATTTCCTAGAATCTGGCGATGCCTCGACCTTACCTTCTCTGCCAGTATCACTAGATGAGTTCATGCTAGATGATGATCTCTTGTACAGGAAAACACTGCTAACAGGCAAAGATATGCCCATTCGCGCAGTACGCCAACTTGTTGTTCCCACTGCCCTGATACCAAAGGTTCTTCATATTGTTCATAATACTCCTCAAGCTTCCCATCCAGGTAAAGACCGATGCTTGTGCCAAGCACGTCTCAAATACTATTGGCCAACCATGCGCCGCGATATCAATGCCCACTGTGACTCTTGCCTCTCCTGCCACCGCCACAAAGGATCAACCGGCTTACCAGCACCTTTCTTACAATACCCAATCCCCTCACGACCATGGGAAACTGTCTCAATCGATCTCTTAAAACTACCTCTCACAGAATCTGGCGCTGAGTACTTGTTCGTAGCGGTCGACCACTTCTCCCGCTACTGTGTCCTCGTTCCCCTCTCCGACAAGACCGCGAAGAGCGTTGCCCGTGCCTTTGTAGATCACGTAATTTGCCCATTCAGTACCCCTCATACCATTCTTACTGACAACGGTACAGAGTTCAACAATAGCCTTCTAGATGAGATCTGTCGCCACTTTCATATCAGTAAGTGCTATGTCGTGCCTAACCATCCGGCTTCCAATGGCCTTGTAGAACGCCACAACCGAAAAATCTTAGAGTGCCTTAGACATCTAGGCTCCCATAGTTCGTCCTGGGATGACTGGATTCCCCAAGTGGCATCCTCCATCAATAGTTCCATCAATGCATCCATTGCTGAATCTCCCTTCTTCGTCTTCTTTGGCTTTGACAAGGACCTCCCATACTCCTCAAAGCCAGAACCCATCTACAACATGGATGATTATGTTAAACTAAAATTGGCCAACTTCCAGACAATCCACCAGTATGTCCAATCCACTTTGGCTTCCTCTCAGGAGGACATGCTACAGCGCCAACATAAGTCCGCCTCTCCTATCACTATCAGTGTAGGCGATCTTGTCTTTGCTCATTCCCATACGCGTTCCTCTAAGTTGGATGACAAATTTACAGGGCCCTACCGCGTCCTCACTCAACAAGGCAACAAATTTCACCTCCAGGACCTGTCCACTAGGGACACCAGATGGGTCCACGTCGATGACTTAAAGCGAGCACCCCGTGGCCTCGTGTTGGAAGAGTCACTTACACAACCTCCTGCCCCCTCTTCCCCTCCTCCCATCCCTCAGTCTACTTTGTCTCCACCTATCCCTCAGTCTCCTTCCTCTCCATCTCCACCTGCTCATTCATCAACCAATCAATATCGGTCCAAACTGCGCTCTGCCCATCAACCTCTTCACGACCTCCCCCATTAACTCTACCCTGATTTTCTAGGTACGATGTTAGCGATCTCCCTGCTGGCGGTGCTGACCCTCCTGGGGTCTGGGTCAGGTCAGGACGATGGTGGAGTACGTCCTGGGGCCTTGGTCGGCTCGGGAGGCGAGGTAATGCTTATCGACGACATCGCCTCTTTGCGCTACGATCTTGCGCCCCTGGCCGACGTAGCCATTGCCCTACCTGCCTACGCGCACCAGCTCCACGGAATCAGGAACCATCTCACGGCCCTCATGGGGACACACAACCCGAATGAGTATCTCTATAACCTTTTCCTCCCACTCTTCTGGCAGTTGCAATACATAAGTAACAGATTCACTGAGCTCAATGACACATTTTCCATTCCGACACCCGTGGGTTGTTCTCGTGTGAAATGAGGTCTCTTCGACTTCGGCGGTGAGATTCTGAGTGGCTTGTTTGGCGTTGCTACAGCCCGTGACATTTCTGGCTTCAAATCTGATCTCACTCATTTAGCTTCAGCCCTAGAATCACAACGCCGAGTCCTTAAAATCTAACACACTATGTTACAGAAGCTCACAACCCAACTCAATGAAGTCACGCCCACTCTAAACAATTTCACCGATATCTTACAACGCCACCTTTCAGATCTCAACGTTATCTCTCAGTTCTTCTACCTCAGACTCAACATGGATAATCTCCAACTGGCCGTTGACTCTCTCCTGTCTCAAGTCTCTACCTTGGTTCGTATCCTGGTCGATGCTATCAATGGACGTATCACTGCCGACTTAGTACCTGTCTCAGCTCTCCGTTCTGTCCTGGAATGGGCTCACTCCACCTTCGGTCTCTCCCCAGTCCTCCCTTACTCCTCCCTTGAATATTATTATCCTGTTCTCGAAGCCACTCTTCTCACCACATACGTCGTCGTCCATATTCCTCTCCGTTCTGCCATAACCTTTAACCTTTTCCACATCATTCCCTTCCCTTTCCGCCTCAACAACTCCTTGTTACAGGTATCTGTTCCTTCAGAATATTTCCTCTCCCATGATCATCTTTCCGTTGCCTTCCTTTCTTCCACAGACCTCCAGCAATGTTCCTCCCTTACTCCGACCTCTCGTCTCTGTGCTGCCCACCTTTTCGCTATCTTCCCTAGCAGTGCTACACCCTGTGAGTCTGCTTTAGTTCACAACCATTCCAGTTACTCGGCCTGTTCTTTTGTCCCAGCTCCTGACCTCCCGGTCCACCATGCTCACCTCAACCATGTCCAGTATTTCTTCTTTGCTGTTCCCATCTCTGTCACAATCATGTGTCCTGGTTCTTCCGTTCGCTCCGTCCCCGCTACTGGTCTCTACAAAGCACCTGACTATTGTACCGTCAAATCAGAGTCCGTCATCACTTACGCCACTTGCTATCACCAAGCTGTTCGTAAACACTCCTATGACATCTTTCAATCAATCGACATGCCTTCAACCCTACCATCTGCCAACATTACCATCACCTCCCCTCACTTGCGCATGCTCACCTTCCTCAATGACAGTGATTTCATTATGGATCAATTTTCTCTGGCCTTCAGCCGTTCATGGGTTCATCCAACAGTTGTGTGTCCCCTGTGGTTATCGCTTTCATAGGTTTTCTACTCATCATCTGTGCAGTGCATTGTTGTGTCAGAAAAATGGAACGTCGACTCCAGGAAATCAGAGTCGCTACCGGCATAGTACGCCCTACACATGACGTAGAAACTCCCCGTTCTTAGTGCCCTCACATTCCGTGACTACCATTGCCATCTCACATTTAACCAACCTGTGAACAGCACTCTGCCTACTAGAAAATGATGGTATTTCTTTCATGCATTACTGAGTGACAGTGTATCCTACAGAAAATACAAAAAAAAAAAAAAAAAAAATGAAGGAAGAACAACAATAGAACTCTCATATCTACTCCTTGTTTATCATGTATCAAACCATTATTGTGTACTTCCCATTATGTTTATATATCCCTTCGACCCTTACTGGATTTGTACCTATTATTCCTTGTATATCTTATATGTATATATCCTTCTAATTCCCTCCCCTCAACATGGCCATGTCTCCCCTACTGCCCCTGTATCATACTTATCCCTTGTCCACACCTCCCGGTCCTGCCTTACTCCTATAATCAAACACCATTTAACTCCCGGTGTCAGGAGACACCGTCTCAGCTCCCCGGTGGAGTAGTGTACCCCCTCCACAATATGTCTACCCCCGATGTATATATGTCCCCCCCCAATGCATACATGCCCCCACTAATCTTGCTAGGTCAGCACCCTTTCCCACGCCTGAAGACGGCGTTATTGCATCAGTTGATAGCAGACAGCCCAGACGGGCAGACTATTTTACTGTGAGCTTGTAATAAACTCCTTATCTAGCTGTTTGTACACGGAGTTTCTATCACCAAAGTATTGCAAGTTACATCTCTCTCTCTCTCTCTCTCTCTCTACGTATATTGCAAAAATCGCCTGTCGGTCTCAAAAATAAAACACAAACTCTCATCATGCTGGAAAAAATGAACAGCCCCTCCCTTTCCCCGTCTCATATCCGTTCTGTCTCGCAGGTCTAAATCTGATTGGAATTTAATAACTGGGAGAAGAGCAGCGAAATGGCAGGGAACAGGGCGACGTGGAGGCGATTTGTTTGTACCCATCTATTACGGGATTAAGGCGTCTGGCTATAGATGGATAGACTGATTATTAAAATTTAGAATGGCCAACGTGTATATTGCAAGCTTTGTTTTTTGTACTGTCATATTAGATCAACGAGAATCATTAGACATGTTTAGCCTGCATCCCACCTTGTAGAGTGCAGTCAGCAATATGAAAAGGTCGGCCATGTTCTAGCTTTATCACATAGCAGAAATTATCGTTAAATCTTGGAGCTTCCCTTAGCGCTTCGGTCTTTAAGTTCAAATGTTTAAATGTACAGTCACTAAAAAATTCTTCTGCACCCTTACGATGCAAAATGACCCCGTACCAAGAAATCTGATAACGCCTGTGGGTTTTGGTGCGTGTCGGGAACTACCAAGGAAAAAAAAAATGCCACTCCTGCCTATTACTCCGAAGTTGAGCCAGATGCAGAAAGCCACTTATTCCCTAGGTATTTGACATAATGTTTAAGTCGTATATCGTGCCTGGTGAAAGTCAGTGTTAAGCTGTGTTTGATGTTGATCTTAAATGGTTTTCACTACCCTTACCCCATAGCCAACCTCTAATAGTTTCTTCACAATCGCTACTTGCAATTAAACATTAATGGCTGACCTGTAAAATAAGTGTTACATTAGCTGTCTTGTTTGTATTAGCGCCAGAAGTACGATTCGTGAACCGTGAAGTGGGGTATGTTAGGGTAGAGCAGACCGCACCGACCCGCACCGACATCAACCAACTTCTAGCTTTTCTAACTCATTATAGCTTTATCCTTAGTAATTTAGCCCACTTACACAGCTAAATACACCTGGTAGTTAAGAATTTATAACGACTATATATAAGAACCCTTGTTGTTGCTGATGCCTAGTGTTTGAAAATTACGAGTTGTCAACTGTAGAGTGAGATGCGTGGCGAGAGAACTGAGAGGCGTTTTGTTTACATCGGCTTTTATCTCTCAGTTCCCTCATTTTGTTACTTGAATTTTTCCCTCAGTTATTTGCCACACTCCCTAAGTAAATAATAAAGCAACTGACCTTACACAGACGCTATTTTATTTATAATGTATGTCTAGAGTCAATAATGCAATTCGTCTGTCTGTGCGAGTGAGCCAGCCAACCCGCACAATCTCCAACCAGGGAATTTTAGTAACCCTTTCTTGATTTTTTTACAACTTCTTGTAATTCATCGTCATTATTTCGGCCCTCAGTAACCAGATTAGTACTTCCAGAGTCAGTTATTATGTACTAGATTTAACATGGGGAGGAGATCGCTTAAGTATATCGTGTCTGTAATGCCAAAAAATTTACTATGTGTCAACTCGAGATGCTACGACGTGGACTGGGGAAGAGAGGATCAGCAGTTTATGTCTTGCTGTCATAGTGGTTGGTGTATCTGCGTGTGCCGTATCGTTTTCCGGTTCGGTACTGTGCTTGTTTGGCGTCGGATTGCGTGCGTGTGCGTCGGATTGCGTGCGTGTGCGTCAGATTGCGTGAGTGTGTGCGTCAGATTGCGTGCATGTGCGTCGGTTTGCGTGTGTGTGCGACACTGGAGAGACTAAGAGGCTGGAGGACAGGACCAAGATGATAAAGGGTTGACGCATGTGTCGATGTTGGTGTAGTCTTGAAGGTGAGGTAAGGAGCAAGCTGTTTATGTTATTCTGAAATGCATGGAAAGATTTATTGTTTCTTTCCAGGTCTGTGCTTTATATTTGTCGATTTGCCAGTATGTGTATATGTAGGCCTTATATACATGTGTATGTATGTATATATGTATGTATGCATGTATGTATTATCCAGGGGGTACCTACGACAGCTACCGGGAAGACTTCATAGTTTTTTCCGTTCGTTCGTACAACCCGCGTAATAGTTAAACACATTAATGAGAAAAATGAAAATATTACGACGCTTAGTTCCTCCTAGTTCATTCGGTTTTTGTTTTTCATTTTTTTGTTTTTAATCTAAGGTGTTTAGATCTGTTGTCTTATTACCAGTAGAGAAGAAGGTACAAGTACTGTTCAATGGAGTGCATGTGCAAGAGGATCGTCTTGAACTGGTGAGTGGATGAAGTAGTGTACATTTGTGACGGAGAGGTGAGGAGGGATGCGTCTTTCCACGCGGGATGAACTTTGGGATTACACACACACACACACACACACACACACACACACACACACACACACACACCAATTAGCGAAGAATGAAGCTTCGTGTTCAGGTCCGAGGCTTGTACCAACACACTAACCCCTTGAACTTGACCCAAATCCACATCTTTCCACATCTCACACTTTCTCCCTTTTTTGAGAGACTCCAGTGCACATTTTTTTTTTTCCATTTTACTATTCCCTTTTCTTCTACTTAATATTGCCTTTTTTTTTTTTAATGCAAGGAAGAAGGAACCAAAGGCCAGAAACCCGTGCGATTGTTCCCTCCAAGAAAGAACAAAAACAAGATAGCAGCCAAATTCAAGATCATTTCCCCCCTAAATATACCCCAACACAACACAGTTCGTTTGAATTTTGCTGACAATTGTAGATTTTTATTATTTTTTCACGAGACAAAAAATAAAAATAAAAGGTGCACACATCACTCCATAAACTTTTTTTTCTCTATGTTGCTTAAAAAGGTTCCTTACACATCTTCCTTGGCGATTTATTTTACTTAGTACATCTCAGAACTTTCTATGTATTTGATGCGAATTTTGTCGATATAAAAAACAGGTAATTAACATAGAGGAGAATATTGAAGTATTATAACCTCTACAGAAAAAATCGCTGTGGAAAAGACGATACGTAATCCTGGATGCCAACTAGGAATGTGACCCCCATGTCTCGTTCTTCCTAGGAAAAAAAAAAAAAAAAGTCCCATATTTCTTTCACCTTAACTTGGCCCAAATTTTCATCCTTTAGCGACTGATAAAAAAAAAGAAAGATAATACTACGGCTTTACATCCTTTCCACAGCACTTCTTCGTGACTAGCTTCTTACTCAGGTACCAATCAATTGTTAAAACTAAGCGTTCTAGGTAGAGATGACGATTTTAGGCGAATTTAAGGTGAAAGGAGCATAATTACAAGAGCGAGGTGTTCTTAGGTTTGTTTATGAATATGATATCTGTACTTGGTCCACAATTAGTTAACTTTCTTACATGCCTTAGGAGTCTGGGAGATGGAGGAGGAGGAAAGAGGAAAGAGGAGGAGGAGGAGGAAGAAGAAGAAGTGGGAGAAAGGGAGGAGGAAAAGAGGGAGAAGGAAAAGGAAGGAGGAGGAGGAGGAGGAGGAGGAAGAAGAAGAAGAAGAATCGGGGGAACGGGAGGAGGATGAGAGGGAGGACAAGGAAAGAGGTGGAGGAGGAAGGATAAATGGGAGAAAGGGAGGAGGAAGAAAGGGAGAAGGAAAAAGAAAGAGGAGGAGGAAAAGGACAGAAAAGTGGAAGACAAGAGATGATGATGATGATGATGAGGGAAAAAAGGGAGGAAATGTGGGAGGAGAAGGGGGAAGTGGAAGAGGGAGAAAAGGAGAATTAAGATTAGGAGGAAGAGGAGGAGAAAGAAGGGGAAGAGGTAGAAAGGGAGGATGAGGGGAGTAGTGAGGAAGGAGGAGGAAGAGGGGGAGGATAAGGATGAGGAGGAGGGAGAAGAGGAGGAGAGAAGGAGAAAGATGATGATGAGAGAAAAAATGAGGAGGAGAGAGAAGAGAAGGAGGAGGAGGAGGAATACAGTAGATGAAAGAAGGAAGGAAGGATGGAAGGAAGAAGGAAGGAAGGAAAGTAGGGAGGGAGAGGAGCAGAGGGAAAGAGGAGAGGGAAGAGGAGGAGGAGGAGAAAGGGGGAGACAAAAGAGAAGAGAAGAGGAGGATAGGGAAGAAGATGGAAGGATGAAGTGGTGGGAGAGAGGAAGAAAGAAAAGGTACGGTAAATCCTCCTCCTCCTCCTCCTCCTCCTCCTCCTCCTCATCATCATCATCATCATCTCAGCCATCATTATTATCACTTTAATATCATCATCATCATCAGGAACGCACAAAAACAGGTATAACGAGAGAGAGAGAGAGAGAGAGAGAGAGAGAGAGAGAGAGAGAGAGAGAGAGAGAGAGAGGAAAATGCAAACTGAGAAAAGATAAAATGTTCGGAATTGAGCTGATATGAGAGGAATTAATAGTAAGAGGATGATAGATAAATAGATAGACATAGATAGACAGATACATGGAGAGAGAGACATATGTACGGTAGGTAGGTAGGTATATAGTTCTCTCTCTCTCTGTTTTTAAGTACTTATTATTTTACGTTCCAAGGCATTTCCTGTTTTTCAGGTTTCCAGTGAGAGAGAGAGAGAGAGAGAGAGAGAGAGAGAGAGAGAGAGAGGTCATTCCCAAGTTGAGACAAATAAAGTTACTATAAAGCTTCATCATAGTTCCTTCCTTGTTATTCAGGAAGCTCGTGTATGTAAGAACTTTTACCCACATATCGAAAACTATTCAACTGGGGAGATGAACAATTTTTGCCTGACTTGGACCAGTTAATGAGGACTGAATATATTAAAAATGTTGTCCCATACCAATAAGCAGCTCTGGTAAATGTGGGTATAATGAAGCTCCCTAACACCTTTTCCTAAGCGACTTATTGGGCTTATTACACCTTCCTGTCCATGTCCGTGTTATATAAATCCTTCCGATGTTGGGAGAATTCATGTAGCACAGAAGAGTACAGTAGGGTGCAGGAAGAGAAATAAATCGCCTAGGAAGAGGTGGTAGGGAGCTGCCTTACTAGACGAGAAGACTGAACAAGGCCACAAGATCCACTAGACATTAATTTTGTCTTTTTCACAAAGTGCTGTATTTCTTACGTCTTTCTCAGCGCCAGGTAACTAAGCGTCTCACTTCTGTTCTCCTTCCCTTCATTCACTATTCATTCTTAGGCCGCCTCCATCACTATCCCTCCCTCCCCCACCCAAGCTTCCCCCTCTACACCTCCCCCTCCCCCACCTCACCCACACCTCCTCCTCTCCCTTCTTCTTGATCTTATATACGCTTCCTTCCCCCTCCCCCTCCTCCATCTAACTGCTGTCTCCCTCCTCTCGTATTCCCCCCCTATTCTCCTCTCCCCTTCTTCCTCCCTTTTTTTTTTTATACCCCCTTCTGCCCCCTTTCCTTCCTTCTTCCCCCTTCTCCCTCTTATTCCTTCTCCTGTCTCCCTCCTTCTCCGCTTTCCATCCCCTCCTTCATCGTCCTCCTCCAACCTCTTTTGTCGTCCCCTTCTATTCACCCTCCCCTCCTCACTCCCTCCGTCCCCTCCCATTCCTTTCTTCTCCCCCTCCCGTCCTTCTCCTTCACCCCTTCTGTCCCCCCTCCATCACCCCCTCCTATCACACTTTATCCTTTCCCTTCTGTCCCCATCCTCCCCCCTATGTCTCCTTCCTATCCTCTCTCGCTCCCTCTCCGTGTTATGTGCTCTTCCTCCTAACTCCTCACCCACAACCTGCCTGCTATCCCCCTGCCTCGACCCCTTGCTGCCCCAACCTACCTGCTACCCACCTACCCCTCCCCTTCTGCCCTCCACCTACCCCCTTGTTCCCCCAACCCCCTTGTTCCCCCTACATACCTCTACTTCTCCCCTTCCTACCCCTTCTCTGCCCCCTCACATACGCCTCTACGTTCCATCCTCCAGGCCCTTCACCTTGTCATATGATTCCCACCCCCTCCACTCCCCCCGAGGGTGTGTGGAGAGCTTTTCACTCAGGAGGGTAAAAAGAAGATTAAATTTTAGCCCACTCACTGCTACAGATCCTTCACAAGCTGAGGAAAATCGTACGGGAGCAGGCAGGACTAAAATATATGTAATGTACAGTCGGCAGCACATCAACCTGATACAGAATCAGTGTGTAGTAGAGGTGTAGCATTTGGTACACTTGACAACCCTGACATAATGACAGGTTTGTTGGCGGAACTGGTATGAACGAAGGAAGGTGTCAAGGTGTACAATATTACCTGAGAGCACCAGGTGACCGTGATGCATGGCCGTCGGAAATTGTAGCTAGACCTCCACTTCACACACACACACACACACACACACACACACACACACACACACACACACACACACACACACACACACACACACACATTGTCCCAGGTAGCTGTGTGGCCAAGTTTATATTATCAAAGAGAGAGAAATTGGTGCACACAAGTGGAGTGATTAGCCCTTTCCCCCCGAGGACCTCTTTTATCTGTTATCTTTGTCGTCTCCAGGCAGTTTTAAGGATTAGATAAGAGTCTTAACTATACCCCTTTCGCCTAAACTTGGCCCCCAAATTTTCTCTCTTTTGGGGGCTTCTTTAACGTAGCTCAGTGACCGGAGGAAAAAGATAATACTACGGCTCTACATCCTCTCCTTGGCACCTTTTCGTGACTAGCTCCTTGTTCTAGTGTTAATCTGTTGTAACAACTCAGCGATCAAGATACGGAAATGGCAGTTTTAGCCCAAGTTAGAAAAGAAGGGGTATAGCTGGTTGGTGTACTGGCTCTCCTAAGCTGAGAGAGAGAGAGAGAGAGAGAGAGAGAGAGAGAGGTTAAACACGAAAAAGACCATGACAGGGTAACAAGAGAGAGAGAAAGAGAGAGAGAGAGAGAGAAGTTACACACTTAAAAGACCATGACGGTAACAACAGAGAGGGAGAGAGAGAGAGAGAAGTTACACACGAAAAAGACCATGACAGGGTAACAAGAGAGAGAGAGAGAGAGGCAGGCGCTGAGAAGTGTTCCGGGAAATCAGGGAAGCGAAGTCAAGAGAAAGAGGAATGAAAGATGGAATGAAGAAATGAAGAGGGGAGAAGGAGGAGGAAAAGGAGGAGGAGGAGGAGGAGGAGGAGAGAAGACAAGGAAAAAAAAAACTATAAATAAGGGTGAAGGTCAGTGAAGCGAGTACCTGCCTCTGACGAGGGAAATAATTAAGAAGAAGATGAAGAAGAAAAAAAAAAAGAGAGAAAGGAGGAGGAAAAGAAGAGGAGGAAAAAGGTGGAGGAAGAGGTGGGAATGGAGGTGGAGATGGAGGAGGAGATGGAGAAGAATAAGGAGAAGAAGGGGGAGGAGAAGAAGAGGAAGAAGAAGAAGGGAAAGGAGGAAGAAGAGAAAACAATAAAAGAAAGGTGAGGAGAAGAAAAGGAGAAAAATAAAAATAAAAAGAAGAAGAAGGAGGAGGAGGAGGAGGATATATTACATTTTTCACTCAATATAAACTCTTGAAAAACCATCTGAAAATCCCAAGAAAAAAAAGTCTTTCTCGGGATCCCCTTTATATAAAGAAAACGCTAAAAACATTAAATTTTGTGCCTATCAACGACGCGAGATCATTAAAGCAGGGTATTGTGTTTTCTAAATCTAAATCGTCCCTTAGAAGAAAACCAGGAGGAGTAAGACAAGAAGAATGGGAATAATTAGACAGGCAAACAGATTGACAGGTGTAAAAACTCTGACAATGTAAGTGACTCGATGTTGTATAAAATTAGAGAATATTTACAAAAGGATGTTAGGAGGGGAGAAATGCGACGAGAGAGAGAGAGAGAGAATTGGACATGGAGATGGAGGAGGTGAAGGTGGAAGTAGAGGTAGAGATAGAGAGATGGAGACAAATATACTCATAGACAGAGAAGGAGACATAGATAGCTATAGAGAAAGAGCGACGGCGACAGAGAAGGCGAGAGCGACAGAGACAGGGAGAGACAGACAGCGACGGAGACAGAGGGGGAGGCAGAGCGAGAAAGATATAGAGCGACAGAAAGTGACAATAGGAGACAGAGCGACAGAGATGGCTACAGACAGGAAGACAGCGACAGAGACAGAGCGACAAAGATAGAAGGGGATTTAGTGAGAGAGAGAGAGAGAGAGAGAGAGAGAGAGAGAGAGAGAGAGAGAGAGAGAGAGAGAGGAAAAGGAGAAAGAAAGGGACACACACTAACACAACAAATAAAGTGAAGTGGAGGGAGATTAAGATGGAAATCCAAGGGGAGTAGGAATATGAGAGAGAGAGAGAAGTATGTGTATGTATGTGTTTGTATACTAGTGTGTTTTGGGGTGTTAATATGTACTAGTGTGTGTGTGTGTGTGTGTGTGTGTGTGTGTGTGTGTGTGTGTGTGTGTGTGTTTCTCATTTACTCTTTTTATTATAAATGAAATGGGGAGCATGCAATTTATATATAGTAATTTCAATTTGTTTAATGCAAGAAAGAAGGAACCAAAGGCCAGGAGCCCTTTGGGTGTTCCCTCCAAGAAAAACCAATCCAGGATACCTGAAGAGTCTGGCATATAAGAGACCAGGTAGAGACTAATTAAGGTAAATGCCAACAAGTGACGAGTGATTTCTTTTTCTAGTACATATTTATATTTGTACTACTAACATTTCTGTAGCTTGTTCCATTGCATCAAGGTGCCATTATAAAGGAAATATTGAGTGCCTTATAATTATAGTCAACTCTTTGGCATCTTTTCCTTATTACTCGTCCCCGCCCCGGAGGGGATCGGAGACGGATATCGTTTTCACTCGGTTTGTCTGTCTGCCTGTTTGCCTGTATGTTTGTCTGTTAACAACTCTACCCGAAAACTACTGGTGCGATTTTCACTAAAAATACAGGGATGATGGGCTATGACCTGATCATCTGACTGAATTTTGGGCCAAGGCCCAGGCAGTAGGCCGCCCAAAATGTTAAAAAACGGGGACGGGTAAAAATCGTTCTTCCGCCATAACTCCTTATTGGTCATATCGACATGAAACCAAAGCCTAAAGGTGCATCTTTCAAATCTGCATCCTATAACATGCCTCATTACATCAGGGGGGTCACCCCCAGTTAGGGGTAGGGGGGGTCAGTGTCAGGTGGGTCGGGCCTAAAATTACAAATGGGCATAAAATCGTCAATTTTCACCCGATTTACTCCAAATTTGGTATGTGACATCTTTGATTAGGTATCCTGTTGTGTTTATACGTCAGCACTGAAATGTCTGCCGGGGAAGGGTTTGCTGTGCCTTGGCACCGCTTCTTGATTCTGCGGTACTGAATCCTTATAGAATGTTAAAACAGGTGATTGATTCACAATTTCTCTCTCTCTCTCTCTCTCTCTCTCTCTCTCTCTCTCTCTCTCTCTCTCTCTCTCAGTGGCTTTATCAGAGGAGCTTCCAGTTTAACGATGTTGTTTCACAAGTGCCAAAACCAGAACTGAACAACGTAATATAGATGAGGTGGTAAGAGGTTAATTTTCCTTACCCTTGTATTAGAAGTTATTGTTAATGTTATCCAGCATTCTGTGTCCTTCTGTAAAGCCTCCAACGCAGCCATATACGAGGAAGGAGAACATTTTAGGTGTTGGGAGGCATTAAATTTAGATCCTTTTTATACAGTCAATTGTCTTTATCTTTCGGTCCGTAAGCTTGTACAGGCGTTGGGGGAGCTACATTGAGGTGGTTTGGCCATGTGGAGAGGATGGAGAGTGAGAGACTAACAGGGAGAGTGTACGAGTATGTGAGTGAGGTGGAGCGGGGAGAGGGAGGGTGAGGCCGAGGATGAGATAGAGGGATGGAGTGGAGAGGTATATGAGAGAGGGGAAGGACAGTGAAATGGCGGGGAAGGCCGAGGATGAGATGGAGGGGTGGAGTGGAGGGGTATATGAGAGAGGGGGGGTTTGAGTTGAGGGCAGTGACATGGCGGGGGGACAGGGCGACATGGAGGCGATTTGTTTGTGGCCACCCCTTACGGGATTAAGGCGTCTGGCAATAGATAGATAGACAGGTAGAAGTTTGTACCCATATATTAAATTTCCACCTGTCATGCACTACCTGTCTCTCATTGATGCTAAAAACTGAATCTAGAGTATGCAAAGCGACCGAGAGCTCTGTTAGGCATGTAGTTGTAGAGCTGAGTAGAGCACAGAGTCAAAATCCAACTATCTTTGAAGCAAGGTGACTGTGGACATCGATGGAAAGCTTTGGAGGGAAAAGAGATGTTTGTTTGGTGAGTTTTCTTCATATTGGACACCGTATTAAAACACACACACACACACACACACACACACACACACACACACACACACAAATGAGAACTGGAAAACAATTAAAACTCTACGGGACCTACACACATCCTTTGAAAACCCAGAGAGGAATATTATCAATCTTGCTCGCTTGGACACCTTCCGCACCTTCATGAGTGGAATCTTTTAGCGTAAGAGAATATCCAGTAATTATTTTTGTTATTTTATTATTTTTATAGAGATAACTCGCAAAATTCCGATTATATTGTAATTTTAAGTTTGGTGTCAGAGGCAGATTTTGAAATGTTACTTTATCCCTCGTCTATCTATCTATATCTATCTATTTATAGCCCGACGCCCTAATCCCGCAAAGGGTGGCCGCAGACAAAACGCCTCCAAGTCACTCTGTCACCCACCATTTGACTCCCCTCCCCCCAACTCACCCCCCCCTCCCTCATATACCTCTCAACTCCATCCCTCCACCTCATCCTCGGTCTACCCCTCCCTCTCCCTCCCTCCACCTCACCTACATACACCCTCTTAGTCAGTCTTTCATTCTCCATCCTCTCCACATGTCCAAACCACCTCAGTGTATTTCTCCTAATCTTTTCAACCACATCCACATCTACCCCACAACGTTCCTTCACTTCTTCATTCGTCAACCTGTCCCTCCATGTCACTCCACATGCTCCTCTCAAGTAACTCATTTCCACTGCTCTCACTCTTGACTTGTTCCCCTCTTGCAAGGTCCATGCCTCGCTTCCATACGTCAGGGTAGGGATCACAATACCATCATGCAGTGACTTCTTAACTTCCATACTCACCTCCCTATTTCTCATCACTGCTTTCAGTGTGCCAACAACCTTCCTTCCCTGCTGTACCCTTTCACGTACTTCATCCCCCAAAGTTCCATCCTTACTCATCACACTACCCAAGTACTTGAATGCACTCACATTCTCCATATCCTCACCATCCAAGCTCACTGCACACTCTGTGACTTCATTCCTCTCAAACACCATAACTTTACTTTTGTTTACATTAACTTTCAGCTTCCTCCTCCTACACACTGTCCCAAATTCATTCACCAAACCTTGCAACTCCCATTCATCTTCACTCAACAATACTGTATCATCAGCAAACAGCAACACCGGAAGCTTCCAAATCTCACCCTCATTCATTAGGGCCACCCCCACATCCTCTGCCCTACCTTGTACCTCCTTTACGACCCCATCCATATATATATTAAACAGCCATGGAGACATTACACACCTCGTCTGGTTCTTTTAAATGGATAGAAAAGCAATGACAAGAACAATATTGGGCCTTGAGAGAGAGAGAGAGAGGGGGGGGGGGGAAACAATGGAGCAATTGGAGACAAAAAAATCAGAACGAGAGGCGGAAGAATGAAAGAAAAAGGCGAGACACCAAGAGAGAGAGAGAGAGAGAGAGAGAGAGAGGTTAATAAAGAACGGAAGGCCGGAGGAAGCCAGAGGAACAAAGGCCGGCCCAGCTGAGGAGAAACTGAACAACGCGAGAGAAAACTATTAGTCTGTGATGAAAAAAAGGAAAACAGAAAATGGGAAGAAAACGGGAGGGAAAACAATGGTTCGCGCCAAAATAAGGACAGGAAATGTAATGGAAAAAGATACGTAGATAACACAGTGTAAATTAGATATACAGTACCTGTATATGAAAAAAAAGATAATATTTTTATAAATTTATGATGAACAGAAATAACTTGAAATAAATTGTCTGCCAGTCTGTCTGTCTGTCGATACGAAGGATATATAATGAAATAAAATTCGTGGACAACACAGTAAAGATGTAATATAGGAAAGAGGGTTTTTAAAGCCAGTGATGAGCAGGAAAGGTAAAAAAAAAAAAAAAAACTAGAAATGTCTTAGTCTCCGTTTGCTGTCTCTTACAGTGATCTTGATCCCATTGGGGAGATTTGCAATCTTTTTCTATCATCAATGGCCCATACTAGGACACAACCTGGGTCGTTCAGATTGCTTGTGCAGGTCGCATTGAAATCTCCAGTAGACACGATCAACTTATCTCGTTCACAACACAACACTGATGTGAGCCATTCTGACATGCCCTTCCACTGCGCGTAAAGGATTTGGATTTTTTTTCTATCGGCCCACTCCAGAACACATAACCTAAGCCCTTCAGATTCCTTGCGCAGTCTCTGGTTCTGCTGGAATTGTAGCGAGACTATGAGGCCGGAATAATAATAATACCAGCAAAAACAATTGTCTCCACTTATGTAACAGGTGGAGACTAACTAGCTCTTTTATCTGTCTGTCTGTCTATACGTAGGATGTCCAGTTGTCTATATGTCTGTCTGTCTTGTATGTCTGATTGTTTGTCTGTCTGTCTATCTGTACGTAGGATGTCCAATTGTCTGGCTGTCTGTCTATACGTAGGATGTTCATTTTTTCATTCATTGCCAGACGCCATGTATCCCAAACAGGGTGGCCAAGGGCTCAGAGTTAATTGTTTTACAGGGAGGGGCACTAATCCTCCACCAACCCCACTTGACACGTAGGGAGTTATGCCAACAGCATCTGGTGTTCCCAGGCGGTCACCCATCCAAGTACTAACCAGACCCAACGTTGCTTATCTTCGCTGATCGGACGGGGAAGCAGTGTCCAATCGTTTATCTGTCTGTCTGTCTTTTGTCTAATTGTTTATCTGTCTATACATAGGATGTCCAATTGTCTATCTGCGTGTCTGTCTTTTATGTCTGTTTGTTTGTCTCTCCGTTTGTCTATGCGTAGGATGTCCAATTGTCTATCTGTCAGTCTATATACAGGATGTAAGGAAAATACTTATACCATTATCAGGACAAAAAAATATGTTACTCGAGATAATAGAGGACATTTGAAGCGTTTGATTGGTGGGGTTGAACGAAATCACCTGGTGCTATTTATTTATTTATTTACTTTAATGCCAAATGCTAATCTCCAAGTCCAGGATTTAGGCCATATCTTGATGCCCTGAAGGTTTCATGTTGGTAGCGTAAGATGTTCATGAGATAAATGGTGCTAAAGGCGGCCGATAAAAACTAGTTGTCCTTTGGCTGTAATTTTGGTGACCTAGACCTTGACCCCGAGTGCCCATTTTCGAATTTGTCCAAGGGTTTGGCCATATCTTGATACCCTGAAGGTTTCATGATTATAGCTCAAGCCGTTCATGAGATATAGTGGGAACACACACACACACACACACACACACACACACACACACACACACACACACACACACACACACACACACACACACACACACACACACACACACACACACAGGCAGGCAAAAACATTATCGAAGGCGGAGCGATAAAACTAATATGGACACACATCAAAGTAGGGAAAAATTTAAGCAGGTGTGGCGGTAGCAAGAACGAATATAAACAACCAATGAAAAGTAAACAGCCAATGAAATATAAACAACCAGTAATTTCTAAACAGTTAAATCATCTCAGTGAAGAAAACGAGAGAGCCGAGAGAGGACAGAGGCGAGAGAGAGAGAAATAGAATCCCCCAAACTGGACCGAAAAGAATCACGTTCGGAGAGAAGTAGTGGAGTAAACATGTCAATATGCATCAGTAGTTTAATAAAGCATCAGCCGGTGTGGTGGTGGTGGTGGTGGTGGTGGTGGTGGTGTGCGTGGGTGGGGTTGGGGAGGGATTGTGGAGGTGGAAGAGAGTGGATTTGGGATGGAGTGGGTGAGGATGGGTGTGTGGGGGGGTTGGGAGGCTCGTGTGTGTGTGTGTGTGTGTGTGTGTGTGTGTGTGTGAGGGAATATGTTACTGTCTGACTGAAAATATGTGGGAATTTGGGAGCGAGTAAGTGGAGAAAATGTTGAAATAAGTGAGATTTGTTGTCTGAAACGTGAAGAGAGAGAGAGAGAGAGAGAGAGTTCTATAGATACCTAAACCACACAAACCTTAAGGGTAACTCCAGACAATCTTCCTTAATTCAGAGAACATTAAATTTACTCTTAAAAAGACTAAACATACTGCCAGTATCACCAGTCACTATATCACTTCTTTCTCACATGAGGGAACTGGCCCACTCACACAAGCTGCATAGGGAGTCCTGGGTGCATGAAATTCTACTTACTTTAGCTATGGGGTAAGGAGGAGTCCATTGCATTGGTTAGTAGTCCAGTCAACTTTCCAATCTGATTACACCTGACCATCACCGGTGCTCAAAGGGGTTAAGGAGTTAGGTTAGAACACACGCGTTGCTTAGAAATACTAGGCGGATTCCTACCCAGGACACGAATCTAGGAAGTTAGGGGATGGGAAATACGGCCAGACCGTTCTTTTAACAAACTTTATTGTCCAGTTCTGTAACTTTACTTTCCACACATCGGACGTGTGGGCGTTTTAGTGCGTCTCTTTTGTAGCATCCTTTCATGGTTCGGTCTTTATTGTTTTTGAGTCGGTCTTTTTGTCACCAGACGACTTTATTTAGGTGAGAGAGAGAGAGAGAGAGAGCAACAATAGCCAACTTCAATAGCATCCTGATGGAGGTGGAACTATTTGTAGGCCTCTAATTTGTACCATCTATAGAAAGCGTCTGGTGTAGAGAGAAATAAAGCAGTAAATAAAGATGTTAAGGTCCAAAAATAAGGTCAAATAAAGCAACGCAATCCTCCATGGCTAAGCTTTATCTTTGATAGCTGGACATGCAGGTGTTTTAGTGTTCTTTGTTTACATTACTAATAGATTGTCTAGTTACAGCAAGAAGTAAAGTAAAACAAGATAGTGGAGAAGTTAAAGTCTAGAAATAAAGTTAATTGAAGCCAAACAATTCTCAACACCTAAGTTTTATTTTGGGTAGGAGGAAGTGCAGGTATTTGTGTCATTTGCAGTATTAATAACACACCTGGTTAAATAAAGCAAGATAGTAAAGCAATAATAAGATCCACAAATAGTCAGTACTCTCTCTCTCTCTCTTATTGAACAGAAGAGGTAAATGGAGAGTTCTTACCCCACCTGAGGTCTCTCTCTGAGGATGAGATGGAGGGATGGAGTGGAGAGTTATATGAAAGAGGAGTGTGTGATGTGGAGGGAGGGCAGCCTGATGACGTTAAACAGAATGACATAGATGCTACAGCTACGTTTCTGGCCATCCTTTCCGGTATAACGTCTGGCTATAGACAAAGATAAATATAATAGTTATTAGTAGATAGAATAACAATAACTCGCTTCTCCAAATCCCCCCCCCCCCCGAGACTTCAACTCTCAGCAGTCCTTCAGTCTCTTCCTTCTTTCCTCGTTTTGGCAAAAGTTACCAGAATAGTGCTAAAATTTGGAAAAAATTGTTATAGAAAAATTGCTTTCTGTAACTAGGCACCTGAAGAACCAGGCACAGAATTCCAAAATAGATTTCTTACATTGATACATAAGTTTTTCTGTATCTGGTTCTCTCCCATCTCATGCTAGTGTAAGGATGCAGGGTTGTGGTGGTGGTAGTAGTAGTAGTAGTACTTTTTGGTTAAGTCAGTCGGTTTATCTCTAGGGCACCTCTTTCATATATACCCCTGGAGAGCTGGAGAAGTTTTATTGAGCCTAACTAGACGATTTTCATTCCGTCATATAAACTTCCACGAGTAAAGGCCTATGTTATTGTCACTCTCATTAAATTCCACTCAGAGCCATGTGTAAGCTGTCTTTATTTACTCACCCCCAGACGATTTTCCTCAGCTGCATGACAACTCCCGGGTCCAAGAGCAAGAACAGCAGCGCGTGTTTGATTGTTAATGTGAGGATCTGGAATACATGGTTAAGTGCTCTTAGTGGGTTAGCTTTAAAACCTGCATGAATCTTGTGCCTCTCTCTCTCTCTCTCTCTCTCTCTCTCTCTCTCTCTCTCTCTCTCGCAGCATGCGAAGTTAAGACTGAGGTGGTTGAATGAGTTTATTGTTTATTACACACTGGATCTCACCGCTAGAACAGAGAGAGAGACAGACAGACAGACAGACAGGCACACGATTCATTCAACTTTTAAAGCTAACCCACTAAGAGCAGTTAACCATGTAATCCAGATCCTCACAACAATCAAACACGCGCTGCTGTTCTTGCTTCTGGATCCGGGAGTTATCATGCACCTGAGGAAAATCGTCTGGGTGTGATTAAATAAAGATAGCTTGCATATGACTCTGAGTGGAATTTACCGTACTGAGAGAGACAGTTACATAGGACTATACTCGTGGAAGGTTATCTGACTGAATGAAATCGTCGAGTTAGGCTTGAAATCATATCTCCAGCCCTCCGGGGGTATATATAAAGCAGATGCCTTAGAAATAAACCTATTAATTAAACAAAAATATAATTACTTCACACTATACATCTGTACTCTAACATAACATTTTTTTTTGGCGCCCCACTGGAGTTTTTTTTTTTTAATACATCCTCTTCTTTCTATCTATCTGTCTATATATCTATTGCCAGACGCCTTAATTCCGTAAGGGGTGGCCACAAACAAATCGCCTCCATGTTGCCCTGTCAGCCGCCATTTCACTTCCCTGCTCCCAGCCCACACCCCCCTCTCTCATATACCTCTCCATTCCATTACTCCATTTCATCCTTGGCCTCCCCCTCCCTCTCCCCACCTCCACCTCACTCACATACACCCTTCTCGTCAGTCTGTCGTTCTCCATCCTTTCCATATGGCCAAACCACCTCAATGTGCTTCTAATGCTGCCTATCACATCCACATCACAGCGCCCCTTCACTTCCTCGTTTGTCAGTCTGTCTCTCGATGTGACTCCACATGCTTCTCTCTAATAACTCATTTCCACTGCTCTCGCTCTTGATTTGTGTCCTTCCAACAAGGTCCAAGCTTCAGTTCCATGCGTTAGAGTTGGTATCACAATATTGTCATGCAGCGACTTTTTCACTTCCATGCTCTCTTCCCTGTTCCTTACCACTACTTTCAAAGAACCAGCAACCTTTCTTACTTCTTGTACCCTTTCAAGCACTTCACCCTCTAAACTTCCATCCTTACTCATCACTACCCAAGTACATAAATACACTCACATTTTCCATTTTCTCATCATCCAACCTCACTGTACATTTAGTGACTTCATTTCTCTCGAAGACCGTAACTTTACTCTTCCCAACATTCACCTTTAGATTCTTTCTCTTCCTGCTACATATATGATAAAAAAAGGTTATATATGCCTTTGACTGTACTCCTTTTACTCTTAACTTGGCCGAAAATCTCAAATCTCTATCTTGAATACTGAGTTGTAACAATAGATTAGCATTAGAAAAGGGTACAAGCCACGAAGAAGTGCTAGAGATAAGATGTAGAGCCGTAGCACTGCCTGTCCTCGCCACTCAGCTGTGTGAATTAAGTAACAAAAGGACAAAACTCGTGGCCAGGTTAAGGTGAAATGGGTATAGGATGTGCTGGCTTAGAGTTACTAGAGCAAGAGACTGGGATAAATATATAGAGCCACCACAACTGCTGCACATATCCTTGCTCTATTGGACCCACCCTGACGCAGAGTTGCCTTGGGAGACCCTTGGCTGGAAAGAGGAAATTCTGCTTTTGTTTTGGTAGGGCTGGAATGGAGTGGATGGATGTGGACATGCAGATAAAGAGATAGACTGGGCAGAAGCGACGGACAGACGGACGGAGCGGAAATTGGATGGACGGAGGGGACAGAGGAGATTAATTGAGAAGAATAAATAGGGCAGATAAACTGACGCTTAAAACGGACAGGCTGAGGAGACAGACACTCGTACAGATGGAAGAAACAGACAGAGACGGAACGGACAGGGGAGACGGGGAAAAGGACCGGACGGTGGAGGCACAGAGACCGATGCAGCGGACAGAAGAGACGCTGACATACTGAGGAGACAGACAGACGGACAAAGACGGAAGAGACCGAATATGGATGACGATATCTGGCGGGTGGAAGAGGTGGACGGACAGACGGAGACGGATAGATGGATGGAGAGGACAGAGGAAGTAGAGGGTGAAGGGGACAGATTGACAGACAGACAGGGGAAACAGACAGACGGATGGAAGAGACGAGCAGACGGAGAATAAACGGACGGAAAGAGGCAAAAGTCGGATGGAGGAGACAGACAAACAGAAGTGACGGACGGAGGGCAGCAGAGAGAAGAGAAGTCAAACAGAGGAATTCAGACAGATGGAAGATGCGAACAGAATCCCAAGACAGTGCAAGGAGGAGAAGGAGGAGGCAGGGGAAGAGGGGGAATCCAGGCTGTGTTTATGTAAAGGTGTTGCATTATCGTGCACGCCACGGCCCGGCAGTGACACGCAATCATGTCATAATTTACGTGAAATATCTCGCGTTTTTCGCCGCCAAGTGGGAGGCAGAGAGGGCGTTTCGGGTGGCAGGTGGTGCGGCTTTTTGCGAAATTATGCCGATCGCTGCATTTTCGCTGTTGACGTCGGGAGTGTGTTTACAAAGAACCAGAAACGAGTCTCCACAACAGGTAGCTATTCTCAGAGACCCTTTTGTTTATTTCCATATTTTTTCACTTGATTATTCACTCGTTTGATTAAGGAGAATTTAGTGTTTGTAGGAGGAAAGACAAACTTATATGCAAACAATCCTACTAGATGGTTTGTAAATTTGGTTCGCTTGGATCCAAAGAGCATAGACGAAAGAGAAAGAGGAGGATCACGCGTTTTCAAAGCGGTATAAACACATCTTGCCTTCTCGTTTTCCTCTCTTGATCGTGCGATTTTGTTATTAAAACTTCCCACATTCCTGTGGGAAGTTT
>NC_137069.1:9945934-10015934 GCF_032717465.1 Coenobita brevimanus | reverse complement strand
GATGATGATGATGATGATGGTGGTGGTGGTGATGGTTTAGACGACGACGACGATTGACCCACTGTCTTTATTGAGGTATGCTAAAGGTATCACATTCAGAGTTTGTGTTATGGTGTTACTGTTTTTTTTTTTTTTTTAAGTATGACGCGTGGATATGATTATGTGGAAGTGAGCAGTTAACCACTCACTCCCTTGAACAGCCTGGATCGAACCCGCTCTCACTCTATCCCCAGCACTCTGCTCTACCCACTACGTCACCACCTCCACCATTAATTAGACCCAGGTAAATGGCGGTGTGGGTATGAAACAGCTGCTTTGTTCCAGGGCTCGCCATCTTGCAGCTAATTCGCCAAGGATGGGGTGTTACGAAGCCTCCTACACCATCTAGAATACGGTCCCATGAATCAGGTGCTTCGAGACAAGTTTGAAGCCTTTTAATGACCCGTCTTTCTGGGGGAAGGGGAGCCAAAAACTATCAGTATGTCGATATGAAGACGGCGTAGAGTAAACTAGCTCCCTTCAACCCCTGTCTCTTCGCCGCACTGTTGCATCATTAGCTCTTTTCTGTCGCTACTTCAGTGGTCACTGCTCCTCTGAACTGTCTGCTTGCATCCCTCCACCTCTACAACGGGCGCGTAGCACCTGTCTAGTAACAAACTCTCATCCCTTTTCTGTCCAGCTCTCTAATGCAAGAGTTAACCGTTACTCGCAGTCCTTCATTTATGCAACAGGTCAACACTAGAACAGTCTCCCTCTGTATTTACTACTTCCTACGATCTCCAGTCTTTCAAACGCAGTGTGTCAAGGCATCTCCAAATGAACGGATCTTGAATTTGGCTCTTTTGTTTTTGTTTTTTTTCTTGGAAGGAACGGTTTGCGGGCTCTTAGCCTTTGGTTCCTTATTTCTTGCATTAAAAAAAAAAAAAAAAACAGCACAACAGAGAATCTTAAGGGTAATAATTGCAATGAAGTCGCCAAAGAAGAGGTGTTCGGTTCCATGAATTAGATGCGTCGAGACAAGGTTGAAGCTTCTTTATGACTCGTCTTTCTGGGGTGATCAGTGTGTAGGTATTAAAACGACAGACTGAATGGCATGCCAGAGAGTGCTGAGGATTAACCTTGCAACAAAATCGCTAAGGAAGAGGTGTTACGGTCCCATGAATCAGATGCTTCGAGACAAGTTTGAAGCCCTTTTACGCGTCGACTCTCTGGGGTGATCTGGGGGTAGAAGGGCAACTTTTAATACCCTCATCAGGAGTTATAACTTGAACTGAACCTCCGTAAAACTCAGTGGCATCGTGGGAGCCTGCATGAAGACGCTCTCAGGGGACTTGTTACCGAGACCGTCTAAGTTATGCTCGTTCTCGATCTCGTTCACACACACACACACACACACACACACACACACACACACACACACACACACACACACACACACACACACACACACACACACACACACACATTATATTTCCCCAGTTCCTCATACATCTCCCACACTCGATCACACACACCTTTACAGACATATCCGCAGACATAAGTTACCCTCATTAACACCTCCCCTTCCATACACTCTCCCCTCCTCCCCTACATATTCCCAGTATTCCCCACTGTTACCCCCACACCTTCCACCACCCATCCATATACCCCTAGACAGACCATCATCACAAACCCCTCCCCCCACACACTTTCTGGTACTACCACATTCACCACACACCACTCAAATGCCATTATACTTCCCCTCACACCTTCTCCTTATCCTCCTCTTCCTCTCCTTATATTCCCTTCACATCCTCCTCACAGACTACCCCAGATATCTCGCAGATCCCCCCACACATGTCCACTTCCCCACACACCAACTTCCCCCATACGTTAGCCCCCCACCACTTCCCCCATACTTTAACCCCCTACACACCTCACTGTCACCCCGTAAACTTCGCTAGGTATCACCACTCGGTTAAATGGGTGGGAGGGGAAACACAGGAAAGAAATTAAGTTTTTATTTCTCTAACTTTTCAAACTACACCAGGCCCATCTTTAGTGAGACAGGAACTGGGCTCTGTTTAGTACAAAGCTCACACACTCCCTCCCCAACCATTTTCCCTCTCGTCTGTACTTTTCCCCTCCCTACCTCCCTCCCTCCCTAACATACCACCCTTCCCTACCTACGTCTCTCCATTCCCCTCCTCCATGCACAGTTGTAAATTATGTATATCGTTCTTCCTCACAGTACAACAAATTTGAAACACGTACACAGAGTTTTGAAAGATTGCATCATTAATTTTCAAATTTCATTGCTCTGTGGCTCGTTTATTTATTGTAAGGAGATGATGTTTTTGCCCTCAACTGTAGTTCCGTTCCCTCCCCTCCTTCTTCCTCCCTAACATGGTCTTACTTTATGCCATTCCTTCCTCTACGTTTACAGTGCAACCCCACATACCTCTCAGATTCCCCACACATCCCCCCCCCCACCACTCCTCACTCACGTCAGTACAACACACACCGTCACACACTTTTCTTCCCGTGCTTTTTCCAACCTCATCACACTTCCCAGCAGCTTCGCACGCTATCCCCATTCTCCAAATCCCCAGCACAACCTCACACAAACTTTAACTCTTCTCTCTTTCACATACTTCCACCCCTTCCCCTAAGACACCCCACCTCCACCTGCGTCAGCCTCATCTCTCCACCTCTGTTTCCCTAGACACTCACATTCCTCTCAGTTCCAAGCCCCTATTACCCCCCTCTCCAACCCCCCCACCCCTCACAGATCCCTAAAACTCCCGACACGTCTCTACTGTTTTCCCCACCACACACACATCCATCCCCCCTCCACACCCCTTCCGTGTCTCTCCCCATTCCATTTCATTCCCCACGTCACCCCAACCCAATGGCACACTGCTTTTAGCGCCCCTATTCTACCCTCCCCCCCACACGCACACTCTTCCCTCCCTCCCATTTCCACCATTATTCCACCTCATCTCCCTCTCTTTCTCCCCACGTCTCCCTCTCTTTCTCCCCACATCTCCCCCCACCTCAACTCCCTTACACACTACTACTCCCTCTCCCTTCCCGTTTCCCAGTCCCCCAACTTCTCCCCCACCCCACCCCATCTCTTCCCCACCCCCACAACCTAGTATTGGGCACCGATACCCGTGGGACACACTGCCCTGGCCATTTACGTCGACTTTAAGCCACTCACCCCGATGTCTGTCCTGATGTCAACTTGCGGAGCTGATGTCAAGCTGTGGGACCGATATCACTTACGGTGCTGATGTCTGTGGAATTTGTTACCCGCGGCTCTGATGTCAAATAGGGTCTCGATGTCCGTATAAACCTAACTTGCGGGGCTCATATCTCCTGCGACACTGATGTCAACCTGGTGTTGATGTCTCTGTAGATGTTACTTGGGGCGCTGATGTCAATTTGTGATCTTGTTGTCAACCCTGGGCCTTGATGCTCGTAAAGATGTCACTTGTGATGTCAGTTTGCAATTCAAAAGTCATCTTGTAGCACTGATGTCACCTTGCGAGTCTGATGTCAACTACACGGGTAATATCAACCTAACACTCCTGGCTTTGACTTCGATTGTTATACTGATGTCAACTTGCGGCAGTGATGATAACTTATGATCCTGATGTCAACTTGCGGCACTGATGTCAACTTGCGACGGTGATGATAACGTATGATCCTGATGTCAACTTGCGGCACTGATGTCAACTTGTGGCACTGATGTCACTCGCTCGTACCCCAGTTTCCGCATCAACGTACTGCAGGAAGGAACGCATCTCGGCACAAGGCTGCGAGAGAAAAATATCTGGAGTCTGATCGTGTTTGGCCAAAAAAATGTACGAGGGTCGAGGGAAATATGTAAGAAGTTTAATCTGATCGTATGGGTTGATTGATTGATTGGAGAGTTGATTGGGTGGGAGTGGGTGGCAGAGGTTGGGTTTGGGTGGGATAGGTTGGGTGTGAGTGAGAGTTGAGTGGGTGGGATTGTGTAGCAGAGGTTATGTTTGGGTGGGAGAGGTTGGGTGTGTGGTTGTAGAGATGATAGTAAGTTGGGTGTAGACGTGGGTGGGAGCTAAATGGGTGGAAATGGGTAGCATAAGATGGGTGTGGGTGGGTTAGGTTAGGTGTTGAGAGCAGGAGTAATAAATAATAATAATAATAATAATAAAATAATAATAATAATAATAATAATAATAATAATAAAATAATAAATAGTGATAATAATAATATAATAATAATAATAATAATAATAATGCATGAAAGAAAGAGTAAGTGAAATATAAGTGGAAACAGAAATGCTGCTTTTCAAAGGATCAGCGATGAGACCAAAAAATGATAGATAGATAGATAGATAAGCAGGTAGGCTGTCACGAATCAAATTCGCGACATTTCCCTTTTGTGAGAAGCCACGAACTATTAGTGGAAAACTCACGGTGTATCGTTCAGTTAACCGCTCATTCGGACGGAAGCTTTGTCAAATCAATTTTTCATTGTCATACGTGATCGTCTTTGTGTGAGACATTAGTGCTTCCGCTGAGCGATTTGTTTTGGGCGCGTTTCGCTCACTCGACCGTTAGAAAAATGCGGCCTAGTGCTCCGCTTTTGTTTCCCACGACTTATTCGGTCGAGTGTTTGCTCTGACGGAGAGAGATCCTGTGCTCCAGAAGTGTGAGAGGAGAGGTCAGCTAGCACCCAAGCTCCACTAGTACAGTTCCCCAGAGCTCCCACCTTTGAATTGGGTGATACACAGCATTCATCGTCCAGTATTTCTTTTCGTTTTCCTAGTCTTAAGAGTTTAATTAAGGAGTTTTTCCTAGGCATAAGAATTTAGCTCGTGTGTGAGTGAGTGAGTGCGATCTCATTAATTTGGTTTGAAATGTAACGTTAAATTTATTTTTGTAATCAATAAATTTAACAGTTCTTTTTCATGAGCTTAATGTAATGTAAACACTTGTTTCATTTCTCCACAGTTAAGCTTATTTTCCATATAGTTCCTAGCTTGCATAAACGTTTTGCTATTCATAACTGGTACTTAGGCCAGTCTTGTATTAAACTTAAAATCCGTTGTGCCTCCTAGGAGTTAAGCACCAGCAAGAGCCTGATATTATTATTAGTATTAGTTATTTATTGTCAGGGGTGAAGTAACCTTCTCCAGAGGCTAACAGTACTAAGAAACAGCAATTGAGTAATTAGTCTCTGCTGTGTACTGTTGAGGAAGTTTATAAATTCTCGTTCTTAGAGAATCGTGCGAAGAAGTCAGCGTAAAGTAATCGTTGCTTGATTTAGTAAGACAATCATTGTCCCTGCACTTCAATATTATTGAATATTATTATCAATTTAATAATATTAGCATTTATTTTTAAAAACCCGTCTTATTTAAAAAGAAAACCGTGACATAGGCAGATAGATACATAGACAGACACATTGATAGATAGTGAGATAGATAAATGAACGTAGCCAAACAAGCTGTGGCAAAATAATAGTGTTTCCCTCTCGGTGTTACAGGATGCAGTGAAAAATAATGGCATTTACCTTTTTGTTTCTCTCTCTCTCTCTCTCTCTCTCTTTGGGCATATACAAATTACAGCAGAGAGGTAGACTGAATCGGACACAAGAGATGGATAAAAACAAACCCACGACATTCAGAAGAGAGAGAGAGAGAGAGAGAGAGAGAGAGAGAGAGAGAGAGAGAGAGAGACCCGTGGGACCAATTGCCCGGATAGCGACAGTATAAATCTTCAAACCCAGTGTGAAATCGCTTTGAAGCAGGGACGGAACACCGCTATGGGATTCAACCCTTTGTGACCGATGGGAGTGAAGGCTGACTGCCCTTTACCGATGGCCGTGGTGTGTGTGTGTGTGTGTGTGTGAGAGAGAGAGAGAGAGAAAGTGACTTATTTTTATCAGGTGTGTGTGCGCGCGCGTGTGTGTGTGTGTGTGTGTGTGTGTGTGTGTGTGTGAGAGAGAGAGAGAGAGAGAGAGAGAAAGGGACTATTTTTATCAGTTATACCTAAAACCACATTCTTGATTCGTTTTGTTCGATGCTGGGGGATAAAAACCACACACACACACACACACACACCGCTCGCTGGTGCAGTGGTAACGCTCTCGCTTGCCAACTGGTGGACGGGAGTTCGCGCCTCGCTCAGGTTGCGAAAAGTTTCACTGACGAAGTGGGTGGTTACTGTCCCCCTTGAGCAAGGGGACGGGTGTGTGCATGTGTGAAGGCCACAGCCTTGCCCTTAGATCGGACTATATGAGCTCTCAGCTCCCTTCCGGGAGGGTAAAAGCTGACGATCACGACCATCAAGTGATCCTGACCGACCCGGTGAAAAAAAAAAAATTACACACACACCACACACACACACACACTCTCTCTCTCTCTCTCTCTCAACCAGGAAATAACCACACCTACAGTAGGTTTAAAACTCCATTTGAAATCAGTACCACCTTGTTTGACAGGTGAAAATCATCGTCATCATCATCATCATCATGGAAATTACCACCACAACCACCACCAGCACCATCGTCATCATCATCATCATCATCATCATCGAAGTTACCACCCCTACAACCATCATCATCATCATCATCATCTCAGCCTCTTCTTCCCGGGTTCCAGAAATCAAAGAAAAACACGATAGAGGGAGAAACGAATTAGTAGTGTGTGTAAAATTGGGCCACACACTCATCCACTCACCATTCAAGCCCCTGGAGTCCTGACTCCACTTGATAGGCTCATTGTGTGTGTGTGTGTGTGTGTGTGTGTGTGTGTGACAGACAGACAGACAGATAGACAGAAACCGAGGAAAGAGAGAACATACCAACTCGCACCTTCCTATCTAGCCAGCTCTCTTTCGGCTCCCCGCACAAGAACCGTAAGTGTCCGTCATCACCAAAACCGCCAGTCTTCACGTAGTTCTCTCCGCCTCTCCAAAATAACACGTCGCGCACACGGGGCCTTAGCGTTATCGCTTTTCCGTATTATTTATCAAACCTTGGCTTCGGTGTGGGTCGTAGCAGCAGTCGTTCCATTTACCGAAACCTCCCGAACGGCATCGCTTTTCCGGGCCATAGCGCTGAGTGCGTTTCCTGCGGCTGTCGGCTTTGGCACAGACTCAGGTAAATATGGTGATGAACAGTTGACCTACTTATAAACCCTCTCAAGCGCAAGGTATACTTAAGTTTGCTCATACACACCTTGATCCCCACTCACGCAACTCCCAAATAGTTCATAGTCCTATCAGAGTGGACATCAAAGGGAAAAGTTACGAGAAACGAGCTTAGATAAATGTTAACTGAGATGAATACTTCTTTCTTGTAAAACTGGTTAAGAGTTTTTATACATAATTTGATGAACAGTGCCTGCCTTCGTAATGTTCTGTCCGGTATTTGTATCACTTTCCTGAGAGCGTGGGGATCAGTGCTGGGCCTTATATTTTCTCAGTGAATTTTTACTGAGAATAGAAGAAAAAATTGTGTGTGTGTGTGTGTGTGTGTGTGTGTGTGTGTGTGTGTGTGTGTGTGTGTGTGTGTGTGTGTGTGTGTGTGTGTGTATTTATCAACCGGCAGTTGTGTATCGTAGTCTGGGGGAAATGTTTGTTGAGTGCTTTCACACAACACACCAAGGGCACAGCACCACAACAAGCTGACATTCAAAACACACACACACACACACACACACACACACACACACACACACACACACACACACACACACACACACACACACACACCTTTCCTGCCTCCTACATTCTAACCTCACCTTCTACAGCCTCCCACAGCGTCCTTGTGTTCTCCTCAGAATCACGTCCACTACAGGTGTTCTGAAACCCAGGTGAGCCCGACAGGTGAAAGGGGAGAGGGTGTTTTCAATGTCTCAGCCGTATATCAAAATTTTCTTTCCATGACACTGCTTCCCTGTGGTGAAAGAAAAATGCAGTTATAGTATACATCTAATTTATTTATTTTAAAGGATTTTTAGAAGAGGAAAGAGGAAGAGTGCTTTTTTTTTTTTTTTTTACTTTTATGTGTGATGATGTCTATGTGTTTGCTTCCCAAGAAGATGAGTTTGAGAGAGAGAGAGAGAGAGAGAGAGAGAGAGAGAGAGAGAGAGAGAGAGAGAGAGAGAGAGCGAGATTGACAGAATATGAATATTTCATCTCTTCTCACTTTCCTCTACCGACCTACGCGAAATAAGCTGCAATAAGGACGAATATCTGGGTCAGGTTAGAGAAGAAAAAATAGAACCATTAGATTTTCATAGTATTGTCTTATTCTGCCTCTGAGCTACGTGAAATAAGCTGCAAAAGGACGAAAATTTAGGCCAAGTTAGAGAGAGAGAGAGAGAGAGAGAGAGAGAGTATATTCACTAGACTTTACAACAGAATTGACTCCTTATCTTGAAGCGTAAAAGGAGCTCTTTAATTTGAAGAAAAGGTGGTATGACTTAGATTTTATGTCTCAAATTAAAGTCAGACACAATGAAAGAAAGGCGTTCTGGTGCCAAATGCTAATCGCCCGCCAGAATATGCTGTTTAAGATTTTGGCCACATCCTGATACCCTGAAGGTTTCTTGTTGACAGCTCAAGCCGTTCATGAGATACAATTGTGCTAAAGGCGGCCGATAAAAACAAGTTGGCCTTTGGCAGCCATTTTTGTGACCTTGATCTTGACCCCGAGTGCCCATTTTCGAACTCGGCCACAATGTTGGCTATATCTCGATACCCCGAAGGTTTCATGCTTGTAGCTCAAGCCGTTGTGAAATGTAATGGGAATACACACACACACACACACACACACACACACACACACACACACACACACACACACACACACACACACACACACACAGAGGCAAGCAAAAACATTATCGCTCCGCCTTTTAAAGGAGGGCGATAACTATATATTGGAGGGGGAGGGGAAGACCGAGGATGAGATGGAGGGATGGGGTGGAGGGGGATTATGAGAGACAGGCGTGAGCCGGGGGTCAATGGGCAACCAAATGGCAGGAGACAGGACGACATGGAGGCGATAAGTTAGTGGCCACCCCTATCAAGTATAAAGCATCTGACTGCATACAGATTGATGAACATAGATAGATAGGATAGATAAACAGATAGATAGATAGAAAAAAATAGACACAGGTAGGCCGCCACGATTCTCTTGTGGTTATTAAGTTGAATCAGTCTATGTGTCAAATGACAGAGTGAACACCTGCAGTAATACAGAATGATTAAACACCATCCAACTTGATCTTGCTCTTCAGAAAATACCATACAATTTTTAGTCTTTCTCTTCACTATTTAAGACCCATTCACCTCGAGGACGTATTTATTCTATTGTTATTTCCACCACTACACAGTTATATTCGCCTAAATCCGTTCAGTCCGATAACGTATAAAATTTCCCTTTATTCTTGCTGCCATCAGACGATTTTAATGTTGGGAAGGTCCTTTAGCAGCGAAATATTAATGAGGTAAATATCAAACCTCCCCAGCTTGATAGATCTCCACTGTGCCACAAAAAATCGTCTGACAGTGACAAGATGGGAGATAACACTGCATTATCGGGGTGAAGTGGCTGAGGGAGACGTACAGAAGTGAAGGGATCATTGAAACCCGTATATAAAAATCCATTCAGTTTCGTGAGTCAGTCCTAAGCTGAGGAAAATCGCCTGGAGAGAAATTAAAGAACAAAAAATCATCTAATTCCTGGGTTTGGGCAAAGGGAAATAATTCAAACATTTACGTGACTCAGATCTCATAAGTCATATCCATATATTTTGCAGGCTTACCTTTATATACAGCCATCTGCACACACCTGTAATTGTGGTAATATTATAGTATGCTGAAACAATCCTTGCCTTCATAACCTCGTCCACATATATCCATAGATACATACTGATATACTCACACTACCATACTTAAGTCCTACCTTACACACACTACCATACATACACTACCATACACACTTCCTACCATACACACTTCCTACCACACACACTTCCTACCATACACACTTCCTACCACACACACACACACACACACACACACACACACACACACACACACACACACACACACACACACACACACACACACACACACAAATTACTACTATTATTACTACTACTAATACTATTACCACCACTACCACCTTCACTACCAACACTACTATTTCTGCTGCTACTACTACTACTCCTACTACTACTATTACACACACACACACACACACACACACACACACACACACACACACACACACACACACACTCTCTCTCTCTCTCTCTCTCTCTCTCTCTCTGATATTTGTCTCAGTTGCTTATCATCCAGTCTTATCTCTCTATCATTCAGTATTTCAATCACAACATAATATAGGTTATAGTGTCCTGCAAGTTTCCCATACATGCAAGGAAACGCGCAACTTAAAAACATAGTTGAAAGATAAGTTGAATGGGAGTAGTTGATGCAATGAAGAAAGTCAAAATGGGGAAAGTCCCAGGAACTGATTGGGTGTGTGGTGAAATGCTGAAGCATGGGGGAGATATAGTAGTAGAATAGGTATGGAAGATGTGCAGATTGGCCTGGGAGGAAGGTAGAGTCCCGGAGGATTGGAAGTCAGGTATAATTATTCTCCTATACAAAGGAAAAGGAAAAAAGAGATATGTGGTAATCAAAGGGGCATTTGTCTTCCTAGTGTGGGAGGTTGTAGGAAGGGGTGAGGTGATGCAGATCAGATATTCATCCTAAGGTCATTAGTTGAATTGTTTCTAGAGAAGGGAAAGAAGTTGTATGCGGCCTTCATGGATTTGGAGAAAGCATACGACAGAGTGGATAGACAATGAATGTGGAAAATATTATGAACATATGGAGTAAATGGGAAGTTGTTGAATGCCGTCAGGAATATGTATGAGTGTGCCAAGGCTGCAGTGCGTATGGATAGTGAACTGAATGAAAGTTTCTGTCTGAATGTTGGATTGAAACACGGATGTGTCAGGTCTCCATGGTTGTTCAGTCTGTATATGGCTGGGGTTATAAAGAGATGCAAAGTAGAGAAGTGGATGCTCAAGTGGCCCTAAGTAGAGAGGACAGCGTTTAGAAACTTGCTGTACTGTTGTTTGCAGATGATACTGCATTGTTAAGTGAAGATGAAGGGGAACTGCAAGGCCTGGCGAATGAGTTTGGGAGTGTATAAAATTCAGACTCTAAAGGTGAATGTAGGGAAGAGTAAAGTTATGGTCTTCGAGAGAAATGAAGTCACTGAATGTTCAGTGAGGTTGGATGATGAAGATATGGAAAATGTGAGTGCATTTAAGTACTTGGGTAGTGTGATGAGTAAGGATGGAAGTTTGGACCATGAAGTGCTTGAAATGGTACTGTACAACATGGAAGAAAGGTTGCTGGTTCTTTGAAAGCAATGAAAAGAAATAGGGAAGTGAGATGCGAAGTAAAAAAGTTGCTGCATGATAGTATTGTGGTACCAACTTTAACGTATGGAAGTCTGGACGTTGTTGAAAGGACACAAGTCAAGAGTGAGAGCAGTGGAAATGAGTTATTTGAGAGGAGCATGTGGAGTTGCATGGAGAGACAGACTAACAAATGAGGAAGTGAAGGAGCGTTGTGGTGCGGATGTGGATGTGATAGAAAGCGTTAGGAGATAATTAATACACTGAGGTGGCTTGGCCATGTGGAGAGGATGGAGGGCTAGAGAGTAACGAGGAGAGTGTATGTGAGTTGGGTGGTGGGGAGGGAGAGGGAGGGGGAGGCCAAGGATGGGATGGAGTGGAGGGGTATATGAGAGAGGGGGCTGTGAGATGGAGAAAGGACAGTGAAATGGCGGAGGACAGGGCAGCATGGAGGCGATTTGTCTGTGGCCACATCTTTCGGAACTAGGGCGTCTGGCAATAAATAATAATAATAATAATAATAATAATAAAAATAATAATAATGATAATTGTTATTATTATTATTATTAATATTATTATTATTATTATTATTATTGCTATTATCATTATTATTATTATTATTATTATTATTATTATTATTATTATTATTGCTGTTATCATCATTAATATTATTATCATCATTATATTGTCTCAAAACATTCATTCTCTGTTGTCTGTTGTCTGCCCGTTGGAGGGATGACCATGGAAGTGAAACTGGCCAAAAGTCCCGTAGCAAATGGCCTTGTGCAACACTCACAGGCGGGGAACTCAAATTACTTAACGCTGCGTCCTGAATAACACTGCTTCATGTATACCTGTCCGTCTATCCATCTATCTATCTATCTGTTTATATCTATTTATATCTATCTGCCTACATCTCAATCTTTATATCCATCTATATCTATCTATCTATCGTTCTATCACTCATCTGTATCTACCTATCTATCTATCTGTCTATCTATCTGTCTATTTATCAGTATTCTACACATTAAATGTAGTTCGCAGGGGGTCTGGGGGAAGATTATAGCCCACATATACCTTGCCGACTAACACTACCGAATCCATATACAGTATATCTCTCTCTCTCTCTCTCTCTCTCTCTCTCTCTCTCTCTCTCTATCAGTCTATCTATCTACCCGTCTACTTACCCATCTATCTGTGTATGTATCTGTACCTACCTACCTTCCTACCTACCTACCTTTCCCACTCCATGTCATTGTCTGTGTCTCTTATCTGCCTCACTATCTATCATCAATCCATCCATCCATCCATCCATTAATCTGTCTGTTTATCTGTCTATCTCTCTATCTGTCTATCTCTCTATCTAATTTTACACATTTATAACCCGTCCTCTTGGGATATGGAAGATCAAAGGTGTTCGCGTGTTGTGTTGCCCACGAACGCTACGCTATTACTGTCTGTCTGTCTATATGTCTGTCTTTCTATCAGTCATTCAGTTAATATGCCTTCCTGTCTATCTGTCTATCTATCTTTATCTGTCACTCTATCTGTCTGTCTACTTATCAGTCAGACAATTGTAGTCAGTCTGTCTGTCGGTCTGTCTATCTGTCTATCTATCTATCTACCGTTCCCAAGGAATAGGGAAAAAGAAAACTCCGCGTATTTTCTTTACACATCTTAGTCATCACACACACACACACACACACACACACACACACACACACACACACACACACACACACACACACACACACACACACACACACACACACACACACACACACACACACACACACACACACACACACACACACACACACACACACAGCTGTAAGTATGTATATTAGTAATCGTCCAAACTACACTGGCTTCCATCTTCATCTTTCACCTCTCTCCCTCTCCCTCTCTCTTTGTCTCCTGTTCACCTTCATCTCTAATTTTCCTCCTCCCTTGCTTTTTCCTCCTCCTCCTTCCTCTCCCTTTCTTTTGTCTGTTTGTGTGTATCTTGCCCTGTTATTCCTTATTGCTTTCTGCTTGGCTTGCTTCATTTTCTTTGATGCTCTCTCTCTCTCTCTCTCTCTCTCTCTCTCTCTCTCTCTCTCTCTCTCTAGTGGTGTTCATTCCCAGCCTTTAATTTCTCTTAACCCACTTTGGCTGGAAGAGTTGTGAAGTGCTAAAGAGAGAGAGAGAGAGAGAGAGAGAGAGAGAAAGAAAGAGCGTGGAAATGGGAGTGTAGTGGTGGAAGTGAGTGTTAGTTTGAGTGTGTGGACAAGGGGGTTATTAGATTAGGTGAGTTAGGGCTCTGTGTTAGTGAGAGAGATCGTGTGTGTGTGTGTGTGTGTGTGTGTGTGTGTGTGTGTGTGTGTGTGTGTGTGTGGAGGGCCAGTCAGGTGCATTAGCGTGTTGAAAGTACATTTATAGAGTCAGAAATGGTGTTGACAGTGGTTCCGATTCTTTTGTAAATGTAATCTTGTTAATTTTTACCACTTCCAAACGCTTTTATTCAATTTACGAGACCTTGTAGTAAATATAGAGTTAATTAAAGCTCTAACCTCTTCATCAGCGCGTTCAAAGAGCATATAGAGCCAGAAGTAACGTTGTTTTTTGAAGCAGCGTTGAACTTTGGACGTGGATATTAATTCTGAGTTGAGAGCGATAAGTTGTCTGCTATTTTACGTCTTCTGCTTTTTAATTTACCTTACCTGTGTTGGTTATTTCCTGTGTGTGTGTGTGTGTGTGTGTGTGTGTGTGTGTGTGTGTGTGTGTGTTTTAACTCACATATTCAGGAAGCTCCCTTTTTATCTCTCTATATGGCACCAAACACAGTCCTTTTCATTCCGCCTTCCTTCACGTTCCAAGAATTACGTTAAGACGCCAGGACATGGATACTGAAATATGTCTAAGATCTATTCCACGTCGTAACTAAGATATATTTTCATATGATGAGCTAAACAAGGGAAGATGTTACACCCGTTTCCCTCATCATTCTTCAGAAAAAGAAAGTTATAACTTGCTGTAATTTTCGACTCTTAACTTTGATTTATTTATGAAGTTAGACCAGGAATTAGAGGACGATTTGACAGCCTCGTTGTCCCTCCCGCAAATCAACACCTAGAGTTACGACAGGGATTTGATCAAAAGTACTATGTGTATCCCGAACCTTTTAACATAGAGGTAATCTTTTATCTTTCCTTATTTATTTATTTTTTTTTATTTATTTAGTTTTCCACGTGACACTCTGACCATATGGATCGTCTGAAAGGCTTTGAAGATTCCCTAACACCTCTTCCTTAGCGAGTTATTTTGCCAATTAAATCTCGGTATACTTTTAGGTGTTACTGATGGAAACAGTGTCGATATTAAAATTATGTAAATAGCATAAATGGAAGAAAATACTAGGTGCAATATGCAAAATAAATCGCTAAGGAATATGTGTTACGGAGCCTCATATGATGACCAGACGTGATAAGACTAGAGGGTTAATTTGACTAGTAACCAAGGAGACTCTAACCTGACAAAATTTCCAAACCGCTTTCAGCTCAGATGACGGCCAGATGTTATCAGACTGGCGGGTTGGTTTGACTAGTAACCGAGGGGATCCAAACCCCTTTGAGCTCAGATGATATCCAGTTGTGATAAGACTGGAGGGTTAATTTGACTAGTAACCAAGGAGACTCTAACCTGACAAAGATCCCTAACCCCTTTGAGCTCAGATGTTGGCCAGATGTATTCAGACTGGAGGGCTGTTTTGACTAGTAACCAGGGAGACTCTAACCTGACAAAGATCCCAAACTTCTTTCAGTTCAGATGATGGCCAGGTATGATAAGACTGGAGGATTAATACGACTAATATCTATGGAGACTTTATGTCTTACAAAGATCCCTAACCCCTTTTACTTCAGTTAATGACCAGGTGTGATCAGATTGGAGGGCTGCATTGACTAGTAACCAAGGAGACTTTCCTCCCTCATCAAATTTGAGGGCAATGTTGAAGGATATATATATATATATATATATATATATATATATATATATATATATATATATATATATATATACATTATAATCAGTCACAGAAGCTTACATTTAATGAACTTGAGCATTTCAATATGCTTTGGCTGGCTGCATTGTTGCCTCATTTTACGTTTCCTGACCCCCCACCTCCCCCCAAAATCGTATTGTAGACGCATTTTCAATTTCAAAAGAGGCAATGTCCATGCCAGTTTGGGGGTGATCGATCCGAGTATTATATCATGCCAGTTGTCGGACAAAAAGAAAGAAATACATAGAAATATCGATGGGGAATTTTTACATTTCTGAAGGTATGGAGTGACTGGGTGGGTGGGGAAGAAGAGGAGATGGAGGAGGAGGAGAAAGAAGAGAAGGATAAGAATAAGAAAGAGAATGAGAAGGAGAAGGAAGATGGAGGAGGAGGAGGAATACAAAGGAGTACAAAGGAAAGGAAACAGTAACAGGCCTTTTGGTCCTTTCGATGCTGCTTGTTAAAGAGTAGACTATGGCTACGAGGTGTAATTCTACATGCTGAAGGATAAGGATATTAAAGCAAGAAGACTTCCCTTCGCTTCCAAACCCTCCAGTTAAAACTGGCAGCAAAAAGGGAGAAGGACCACCACCAAGCATGATAAACTGACATGGAAATTTCATAGGAAACGCTGAAAAGGAAAAGTTACACTCTAAAATACTTTATCTATAAGCTACCAGTTTGAATAACCTGAAAGGGAAACTAATAAAGTGAAATGAATAATCCAATAGATAAATAACTAACGAATGACATCATGTACAGGTACGTTTAACGGGGCGTCTGTAGACTCAGTGTGGAAAATGCACAGTGTGGATGTTCAGGTGTAGTGAGGCAGCCTTGCCTGGCTCTTTTAAGGTAGGCAGCAGTCAATCAGGCATCAGCTCCGTTCACCTCACTGAGACAAGGAACTTTCCCATGCGGAACAAGCACACAAATTACCTCCTGAAGCAGTGACCCCTGGTACATTAAAAAATCCCGATGGTGGTCACTTAACTGACAGGGACCTTCAGTGATCCACAGCCCATCACAGGTCGAAAATAAGAGTAATGACCATTAACTCAGGACATATGGGCAGATCTTAGTTTGTGCTTGTACTATTGTAGTTACATTTAATAAAGTTATATATATATATATATATATATATATATATATATATATATATATATATGTATATATAGATAGATAGATAGATAGATATAGATATATACAGTATATATATATATATATATATATAGATAGATAGATAGATAGATAGATATAGATATATGTATATATATACATATACAGTATATATGATAGATAGATAGATATAGATATATATATATATATATATATATATATATATATATATAAAATAAATATACTGTATATATATATATATATATATATATATATATATATATTTGTGTGGAATGACGTGACGCAACGCTACGTACGGGTAGGTTAAGTTTACGGGGTGTCTTGTAAACAGAAGGGGAATGAATTAAAGCATGGCTGACAAAAGTAAGTTATTCGGACAGAAACAGAGTCAGATGAGGATTCTCGTGCAAGTACTTTGTCTGTTTTGTTTTTCAATGTCTTAACTGAGATACTGTTCATGGTATCTGAGGGTGATCTGTTCCAGATATTTACGACTCTGTTGAAGAAGTATTTTGCTTCATGGGATTGGAGGAGGAGGTGGAGGAGGTGGACGAAGAGGAGGAGGAGGAGGAAAAGAAGAAGAAGAAGAGAAAGAAAAGAAGAAAATGATGGAAGAGGAGGAGGAGAGATATGGTGCAGGAGTAGGTTGTGTAAGGAAGTGAGAGACTGACTAATAGAGTGTATGAGGGTCACATGGATGGGTGGAGGAGGATAGGAAGACCGAGAGGAGGTGACAATATGTAATGGAGAATAAGAGACTGACTAGGAGAGTAGGTAACTGGGAGGAGAGGGAGAAGGAGACTGAGGATGAGGTAGAAAGATATAGTGCCAGAATATATAAGGGCGAGTGAGAGACTGACGAAGAGAGTGTAGGAGAATGAGGTAAAGGAGAGGGAGGAGGAGATGTGGAGATAAAGTGAGAGAATATAAGAGGGTGAGAGACTGACTAGGAAAGCACGCAACTGGAAGAAGGAGAGGGAGAGCGAGAATGAGAAAGAGATAAAGTGTGAAAGTATATTAACGAGAAGTGAGAGACTGACTAGAAGTGTATGAACGAAAGGTGAAGATGAGGGAGGCACAAGAAAGAGGGTATTGGAGTATGTGAGGGTGGTAGTGTGGTGTAGGAAGAGGGATTGTTACTGAGGAGGGACACAGGCTTTGTATGGGGCTGGCTTAGAATGATGATGTGAAGAAGAAATGAGAGAGAGAGAGAGAGAGAGAGAGAGAGAGAGAGTTACATAAAAGCGCAGACCACACATAGCTAAACGTCCTTTCTATAGTCTGTCTCTTCTCACCTGACAAAGATCCCTAACCCGTTACAGTTCAGTTGACGGCCAAGTGTAGTCGGATTAGAGAGTGGGTTTGACTATTCTTTTAGTTTAACTTGGCTAAAAATTGCAATTATCTCCGCTTGAATGCCGGGTCGTAACAATAGATTATCATTAGAATATGATGCTAGTCACGAAGAAGTGCTATGAAAGGTATGTAGTGCCATAGTCCTTTTTCTCCACTGACTTTTCTTTTCTGTAATGCAATGAAAGAAGGAACCAAAGGCCAGGAACCCACAAGATTGTTCCCTCCAGGCAAAAACAAAAACAAGATAACAGAGAGCCAAAGTCAAGATCCGTTCATTTCGAAATGCCTGGACACACTGCGTTTGAAAGACTGGAGATCATAAGCGGCAGGAAAGGCAGGCAGAGGGAGACAGTTCCAAAGTTGGCCTGTTGCATACATGAAGGACTGCGAGTAACGGTTAACTCTTGCATTAGAGAGTTGGTTTCAAAGGGATGAAAGTTTGTTGCTAGACGGGTGCTACGCGTCCGCTGTAGTGGTGGAGGGATGCAAGCAGACAGTTCAGAGAAGCAGTGACCACTAAAGTAGCGATAGAAAAAAGATAAAGATGTAACAGTGCGGCGAAGAGACAGAGGTTGAAGAAAGCCAGTAAGAGGAGAGTTAATGAGACAAAAAGCCTTTGCCTCTCCCCCGCCCTTTCTCTCTCTCTCTCTCTCTCTCTGACTTTAAAATAGCCATCATTGATATCGTCACAACTAGAATTCTGTCCTTAGTTCAATAAAATCGTCTGACGATTGCAGTAACAGAATATAAATGTTATTGGAGTGAAGGAGGAAAGAGAAAAAGGAAGACCGAAATATGTGGGAGGGTTTGTGCGTGTGTGTGTGTGTGTGTGTGTAGTCAGGTATCGGAATGCAATAACAACAGCATGATAAATATTCCATTGTACTGCGACTCTCCCCACTTCAAAAGACTCTGGCTAAAATAACACAGCCGTGAGCACTTAATCCAGCGTTCCCTACTAAAGCTGAACACACTGCTGACACGCTGGCTGACTGCTGACAAATCCTGAAAGAAAGAGGGGGGGAGGGGGAGTCACATAGAGACACAGACTGATGACATTACGTTCCTTAATCCATAAATGTTACCGCCTTTATATATATATATATATATATATATATATATATATATATATATATATATATATATATATATATATATATATATATGATAAAAAAGAGAGGTGAGGCTAAATTGAGGAGTGAGATGCAATGCGTTGATGAACGAGAGATTGAATTAGCAAGAGCTGCGTACTGGAGTTTGAATTCAGAAATAAGAAGGTTAGCGAGGAGAGAGAAAAGAAAATGTGTGGATGAAAAGGTAGCAGAGACTGAAATCTTAATAAACAAAAATGATGGACAGAGTCAAAGAATAGGATATGAATCGATTAGAGAACTGAGTGGTAATGCAGGTAAACGCAAGGAAATGCCAGTTAGAGACAGGGAAGGAAATTTATTGACCAAAGATGGAGATATTAAAAATAGATGGAAAGAGCATTTTGAGACAGTTCTTAATAGACCAATACCACCAGAAGAGGATATACCGTCTGCTCAGGAAGATTTAAATATAGAAACAGAAGAGTTGAGGCTTGCAGAAGTGGAGAAAGCAGTAAAACAGTTAAAGAATAATATGGCACCAGGGGAGGATGGTTTATTTCCGGAAATGTTTAAAGTGGAGGGGGATAGATTAATAATGATCTTGACCAAGCTATTCAAAGTGATATGGGTGACGGGGTTACTACCATCAGTTTGGAAGAATGGTGTAATAGTTAAAGTTCCGAAGAAGGGAGACCTGAGTGAATGTGGTAATTGGAGGGGAATCTCTTTGTCACCGATAGCTTTGAAAGTTTTCAGTAGAGTGTTGTTAAATAGGTTGGAGCCGGTGGTTGAGGGTATTCTGAGGGATGAACAGGCTGGTTTTAGAAAGGGACGTGGTTGCAATGATCAGATCTTTATAGTTAGGCATTTGATGCAGCAAGTTAATGAAATGAGCGTACCGTTAAGTCTTTGTTTTGTTGATTTTGAAAAGGCTTTTGATAGTGTTTCGAGAGAGACTATGGGGAAGATCATGAGACATTATGGAATACCAGAGAAGTTTGTGAGGGTCATTATGAACATGCATGAGGACACATTTTGTAAAGTGATGGTTGATGGTTGTCTGAGTGATTCGTTTGAAGTCAAGTCCAGAGTAATTCAAGGTGGTGTTCTATCTCCTTTACTATTTATATTGGTCATTGATTACATTATGAAACGCGTTGGAACAGAAACCGGTGCAGGTATAATTTGGGGAGAGAACAGGAAACTTTTGGATTTAGATTATGCAGATGATATAGTTTTGATTTGTGATGGGCCAGAAGAGATGCAGAGAGTGTTGGACTGTTTGGTGAGTGAAGGTCGCAAGGTGAGTTTGGTTATTAATTGTGGAAAAACTGAAATAATCAATATGAATATGGAAAATGCGCAGGAATGTGTAATTGGAGGTATGGTTGTAAAGCAAGTTGATAGGTTTAAATATTTAGGTACTTATTTAGCCAAGGATGGTTCTTTGAACTTTGAATTCGAGGAAAGGTTAAAGAAGGCTAATCAGGCAATGGGAATGCTTAAAAATATTTGGAATAATAACAATTTTTCTGTGCATACAAAAATCAAACTTTATAAGGTAATGGTTAGGAGTATCTTAATTTATGGACACGAGTCTTGGTACAGCACAGTGACTATGGAAAATAAATTCTTGGTGTTTGAAAACAAAGCACTTAGAAGAATATTAGGAGTTAAGTGGCGGGAATGGATACCAAATAGTAGAATTAGAGAAATAACAGGAGTGCAGCCGGTCGATGAATATGTTAGGTTCTCACGATGGAAGTGGGTAGGACATGTGTATAGGAGACAGGGAATAGTACGAGGTACATCAGGGTGGGTGGCACTTGGTAGGAGAGGTAGAGGAAGGCCAAAAGAGACGTGGGTGAGGAGAATGAGACGGGAAGCTGGAGATGAGTGTTGGGGAGATCTTGAGGAGTTAGCACAAGATAGGATGTGGTGGTGTGAGTTCATCGAGGCCCTATGCATCCCCGAGGGTGCCACAGGAAATGATTGATTGATATATATATATATATTGTTACGCTGTTCGCCTTTCCGTTCCCACGGATGCAGCCGTTACAGCTGGGCTAGGGGGATTATGCAGTATGTATCCGTGTCATTCGCGGAGTTTAAATTAGCGAGTGTTACAAGTTCTTTTGTTTCTTTCGTTCCTGCCACTGAGGGCAATTTTATTTCATACCATGCTGAGTATGCATTTGATTATTTTGATTGTCTTGTGTGAGCTACAAGTATATTTAATAATGTTTTGTTTGCATTAGAAGTACCAGTTTATTGTAGAGAGAGAGGGGCACGAATATAAGTTCTTATTAATTAATTTGATTATGCGTTCGCGCTTGGCCGTGCGCGAGCCTTGATCAGAGCCAGTCTCTTCCCAGCCAGCTTTAGTGTCGGGTGCTTGTGCACTCTCTCTCTCTCCCCAGTCATTTTTATGCCGAGCTGGCGTTTTCATTTAAGTTTATTTTTATTCTTTTGTTGCTGACTGAGGGAAGTAGTTATTTTATTTTGTTTTTGTAACCGTGTTGTCTTTGGAGGGCCAGTTTGGCTCACCGTGGTCTCGCTGCCTTTGTTAACGTTCCCCAACACATGTACATACACACACACACCCCTAACCCCTACACAGTTAATCCCATCTCTTTGCTTAAGGCTAGTGAGAACCATCGTGAGCTATTAACTGCGTTCCCCCTTGGACACGGGTTAAGTAGAAAGTCGTCGTCACCGGAAGTAAGTGGGAGGTGTTCCTGTATACTGTCTCGGGCGGTATTACTTCCGGTAGTGACGATAGTAGGCTAGATCTATAGGTAGGCTGTTCCGTTTTATTATCACAGTACAGAGTGTTGCGTTTTAGTTTTTCCGTTGCGCAGTTTTTCTCTAGTTTGCGGAGTGTCAGTGCCGGGGTCTGCGTTATTTTTGCAACGCAGTGCAGGCCGATCATCTAAGGCTGACTTGTTGTCTTTTTTTGTAATAGCCCCGGGCTGGCGCCACCGTAACAGTGGCGACCTCGCCAGGATATCCTAACAGTGCCTTCTTGCTAGGATATCGTTACCTTGGCGTTCTCTGTGCTTTGAGGTGAAGTTGATGTGTGTGTAGTTTCTCAGTCAGCATTAGTATTTCATTATTCAGTACTGCCATTGATTTGTCGCCATGGAGTCACGCGTGTCTACACCAGATCGCGTACGTGCTGAGTCACCTGTGGATATGGAACAACGAGAGGCACATAGCAAAGGTACTCCCCGTGTGAGCCCTGAGTTTGACTATGGTGCTGAAATGCCTCGTTTCGCTACCCCACTATTACCATCTATGATGCCGCCGAGCCAGTTTAGAGCAGTTCCCCCAGGGATGTCTGGTGCTTTCCCTGAGTTGTTTATTCCACTCCCATCTACCCTGGAGCCTTGTCACCGGAGGCTCAGTTGCAGTTGGAGTTGAAAAAGATGGAGATGGAAATGCAGCGTGCCATAGAGAAAGAAGAGAGGGAGATGGAGATGCAGCGTGAAAAATGCGATTTGAGCTGGAGAAGACTCGCTTGGAGGTGACTGCTAATAGACCAACTTCAGATACCCAAACCTCAGGCCGTGCAGAGGATAGGGAGAGTTGGTTCTCAAGGAGTCTAAAATTAGTGCCAGCATTTGATGAGTTGAAGGTGACAGAATGGTTTGTCAGGTTTGAGAAGAAGGCTAGGGAGTTTGAGTGGCCAAGGCAGCGCTGGGTGGGGTTGGTATCTAATGTGCTGAAGGGAAAAGCCTTGGAAGTGTATAATAGGTTGAGCCCTGAGGATGTAGATGATTATGATGAATTTAAAACAGCCATCCTGAAGGCATATGAACTTAGACCAGAGGCTTATCGGTTGTTGTTCCGTGGTGCTCGGAAAAGGCCTGCTGACACCTATATGGCCTACGCTAGGTATCTGGAGGAGAGGTTAGACGAGTGGTTGCTGAGTGAGAGCGCCACTTCGTATAACGATGTGCGTGAACTGCTTTTGATGGAACATTTTACCAACATGGCTGACAAAGAAATTGGTGTTAAAATTAGGGAGAAGAGATTTAAGACCGTGAAGGAAGCAGCGACGTGGGCTGATGACCGGGTGTTTGCCTTGCGGAGTATGGGGGTCAAGTATGCTAATTTTCAGTATTCCAGGGAGAGGACTGTGAGTGGCCCTGCCTGGGATAAATCTCCCGTGAATCAGTCCAAGGGAAGTTCAGAGGAGAAAAAGAATTCAGGGAGAAAGAGCCCTGTATCCAGTTCGAAGCTAGTTTGTTACTTTTGCAAACAGAGTGGGCACATCAAGCCTAACTGCCCTAAGTGGAAGGCCTCCCAAAATGCCAAACCAGTGGCACTAATTGTAGGTTCGAGTCAGGTGAACGAGAGGAGTTGGGAGAGTGGTAACGGTGAGGGAGAAGTCTGTGGAAAGCTGGAGTGCAGCCGGCTGTGCTCGCTGCCAGCTCAGGCTGAAAAGGTTACCCAACATGCTACGCCACCTCCGGATGAACTGCCTCAGAAATCGTCCCTAGACTGGTGTAAACCTTTATATGTCACGGCACAGTGAAAATTCTTGGGATCAGTTATCCAGTTACTGTGGCTCGTGATACCTGTGCACAACAGTCTGTGTGCAGAAACGTGACTGGAGGGCCTGTAAACTCAGGGAAGTATGTGCTGTGTAGAGGCATGAACTCAGATGAATACTATGATTATGTTCATGTGGAACTCGATTGCCCCATTGTTCAGGCTGCAGCTCAAGTAGCTGTTGCTGATGTAATGCCACTAGAGGGGGTTGATTTTCTGCTGGGGAACGACCTGGCTGGGGAGAAAGTATTTCCATCTCTTCCCCCACCAGTTGTTGTGGCAGAGAAGTGTTTTGACGCCCCAGAAATTGGTATTGAAGTTGATGCAGAAGTGGAAGCCATGTTCCCGGTCTGTGCAATTACACGATCTATGGCACAGGTTGCAGCCCGGGAGGAAGAACTGGTGAAGTCACAGGTTCTTGGGGTCGACTGTGGTGAGGCAGGGCCACCAATGGAGGAACCTAGTGAGCAGAGTGTTGCTGTAGTGGGTGAGGAGAGTGGGAATGCGTGCATGGGCGCCGCCCCACTTCCCACTCAGGACACTAGAGGTGGTGTTGAGTGTGTCTGTGTGGAGACTGAACCCAGCCCATCAACTGAATTAGGAGAATTTCAGGACGTTGGGGTCGACTGCGGGGATGCAGGACCACCGTCAAACGCGCCTGAGAAACAGAGTGTCACTGTTGAGGGTAGAGGTGATGATGTCAGTGTGGAGTCTGACATTCCTACCCCTGTCGAGTGTACTAGAGGTGACGCTGAGATTGATCGCCCTTCGCAATCCAGTGTCCCGACCAGTCCCTTATCTCAGTCCTCAGTAGAGCTGGTGGGTGTTGGGCCAGCAGAATTGAGGGTGAAGCAACAGGAGGATGTAACATTAAAGCCCTTGTTTGCTCGAGTAGGGGAAGAAAGAAGTATGGAGTGTGGTAAGGAGGAGTTCCTGATTAAAGATAATGTTTTACATCGCCGATGGACGCCCACTGGCGCCACGGTAGATGGAGGAGTGAGTGAGTTAGTGCAGGTGGCGGTGCCTGTGCAGTATAGGGTGCCGTTAATACAGTTAGCACATGAGGGACCTTTAGCAGGTCACTTGGGAAACAGGAAGACAGTGCAGCGCTTAAGATATAATTTTTGGTGGCCAAGTATGCCGGGACAAGTTGCTGCGTACATCAAGAGCTGTCACACGTGTCAGATGGTGGGCAAGCCTAATCAAGTTCTTCCTGTGGCCCCTTTGACTCCCATTCCTGCAGTTGAACCTCCGTTTACCCGGGTAATCATTGATATTGTGGGCCCTTTACCTCCTACTTCTGCTGGAAACAAGTATCTGTTAACCATAATGGATGTTACAACACGATACCCAGAGGCTATACCAATCAGAAGCATGCAGGCGAAGTCAGTAGTCAAGCATCTTATCCTGTTCTTTACTCATTTTGGCCTGCCCAAGGAGTTGCAGTCTGACCGTGGAGTGAATTTTACATCTAATTTGTTTAAGCAGACAATGACAGAGTTGGGCATCAAACACATTTTGTCCAGTGCCTACCATCCGCAGTCACAAGGTGCCCTGGAGAGGCATCATCAGACCTTAAAGACCATGCTGCGCACCTTCTGCTATGATAGTGGAAAGGATTGGGACCTAGCGGTACCCTTTGTTATGTTTGCAGTGAGAGAGGTACCAACTGAGTCGTTAGGGTTTTCACCCAATGAGTTAGTGTTTGGGCACAGAGTTCGTGGTCCCTTGGATGTGGTGCGAGAGGCCTGGAGTAACAACAAATCTGGCAACCAGGAATCCATGCTTGACTATGTCTGCCGCACTCGGGAGAGACTGCATTGCGCTTTAGAGCTTGCCCGTGACCATCTAATCGGGGCTCAAGCGAAAATGAAGGCTCATTATGATAAGAAGGTCAGAAGTCGTGAGTTTAAGCAAGGAGATGAAGTTTTGGCACTGCTGCCCATGCAAGGAAAAACCTCTGGCAGCTAGATTCAGTGGTCCTTATATTGTGAAGAAGAGAGTTGGGGAACTTGACTATCTAATTGTTACCCCAGATAGGCGGAAGAGTACTCAGTTGTGCCACATTAATATGTTGAAGCCATACTACCGCCCAGTTTATTCTCACTGTGGGATGACTGCTGATGTCTCTCACCTGGGATGTGAAGGACGGGGAAAGGAGGACGTGGCATCAAGGGAACGTGCTGTGGAGGGAGCTGTTGGTGCCGGTGATGTGAGTGGTGGACCAGGGTTACAGCCACAGTTCCTGGAAGGTGACTTTGGAGTGGACGTTGAGGGAACCAGGGATAAGAGCGCTCCTGTAGTTTTGGTGGTTGGTAGTGAGTTGGAGGAGCAGGAGGAAGTGTTTAGTCGTGGTGAGATGTTACCAGCTGACCTATGGGAGGGCAATGGTTATGCAGCTCTGGTGGAGAAATTGCGACACCTTGATCCAGTAAAGCGAGAAGAGCTCTGCAACAGATTATGGAAACATCCGAAAGTTTTTGGAGATTCACCGGGATTGACAACTTGGGCTACTCATGACATTGACGTTGGGGATAGTAAGCCTGTAAAATTAGCTCCCTACCGCATCAACCCTATCAGACAGAAAGCTCTCGATAATGAGATCAAGTATATGTTGGACCATGGATTGATCAAGAGGAGTTTCAGTGAGTGGAGTTCACCAGTTACCTTGCAGCCGAAGCCAGATGGGAAGGTTAGGTTGTGTGTGGACTTCCGGAAAGTTAACTCACTGTCTAAGACCGATGCTTATCCCTTGCCTCGGGTCGATGACTCCGTGGACAAGGTGGGAAATGCCACTTATATCACCAAGCTTGACTTAGTAAAAGGATACTGGCAGGTCCCGCTGACGGAACGGGCTAAACAAGTGGCTAGCTTTGTTGTCAGTGGTGCAGTATATCAGTGCCAGGTGATGCCTTATGGATTGAAGAATGCTCCAGCCACTTTCCAGAGGCTTATGGATAAAGTGGTGGATGGCATACCTAATTGTGTCGTTTACATCGATGATGTCATTGTGTATGACACCAAGTGGGAGGAGCACCTTGATCATGTGGAAATGCTCATTAAGCGGTTGGAGGAAGCTGGCTTAGTAGTCAACTTGGACAAGTGCGAGTTCGTATGTGCTAAGGTCCAGTACCTTGGATTTGTTGTGGGACATGGGCAAGTGGCTCCACCTCGGGCTAAGGTGGATGCCATTTCCAACTTTGCAGCACCCCAGTGTCGCCGTGCCCTCCAGCGATTTTTGGGCATGATCGGCTATTACCGAAGATTTATTGGGAATTACTCCACAGTGCTTGCCCCTCTTACTGACTTATTGCGCAAGGATAAGAAGTGGCAGTGGACAGCCGAGTGTGAGCAAGCTTTTACTACTGTTAAGTCTCTGCTGTGCCACCACCCTATATTGCGTGCACCAGATTTTGACAAATCTTTTGTGCTGGCAGTTGATGCTAGCCGAGTAGGGGTAGGAGCAGTGTTGATGCAGCCGGATGAGGGCCAGGTTGAACATCCCATATCATACTTCTCAAAGAAGTTTAATAGAGCTCAGAAGAACTATTCCGTCATAGAGCAGGAGTTATTAGCGATTATCCTGGCCCTACAACACTTTGCTGTCTACCTGCCCCCTTTTGGCCCTGTGATCAAGATTTATTCAGACCATCATCCCCTGCAGTTTTTGAACAAGTTTAAATTCAAGAATCAGCGTTTGACCCGCTGGAGTTTGCTTTTGCAGGAGTACAATTTAGAAGTTAGGCATATTAAGGGGACTGATAACGTAATTGCTGATTGTTTATCCAGGGAGGGGTCAGGGTCTTGATTCGAAAATTTTGATCCAGGGCTCAAAATTTTCCCTTGGGGAAGGGCGTGTTACGCTGTTCGCCTTTCCGTTCCCACGGATGCAGCCGTTACAGCTGGGCTAGGGGGATTATGCAGTATGTATCCGTGTCATTCGCGGAGTTTAAATTAGCGAGTGTTACAAGTTCTTTTGTTTCTTTCGTTCCTGCCACTGAGGGCAATTTTATTTCATACCATGCTGAGTATGCATTTGATTATTTTGATTGTCTTGTGTGAGCTACAAGTATATTTAATAATGTTTTGTTTGCATTAGAAGTACCAGTTTATTGTAGAGAGAGAGGGGCACGAATATAAGTTCTTATTAATTAATTTGATTATGCGTTCGCGCTTGGCCGTGCGCGAGCCTTGATCAGAGCCAGTCTCTTCCCAGCCAGCTTTAGTGTCGGGTGCTTGTGCACTCTCTCTCTCTCTCTCCCCAGTCATTTTTATGCCGAGCTGGCGTTTTCATTTAAGTTTATTTTTATTCTTTTGTTGCTGACTGAGGGAAGTAGTTATTTTATTTTGTTTTTGTAACCGTGTTGTCTTTGGAGGGCCAGTTTGGCTCACCGTGGTCTCGCTGCCTTTGTTAACGTTCCCCAACACATGTACATACACACACACACCCCTAACCCCTACACAGTTAATCCCATCTCTTTGCTTAAGGCTAGTGAGAACCATCGTGAGCTATTAACTGCGTTCCCCCTTGGACACGGGTTAAGTAGAAAGTCGTCGTCACCGGAAGTAAGTGGGAGGTGTTCCTGTATACTGTCTCGGGCGGTATTACTTCCGGTAGTGACGATAGTAGGCTAGATCTATAGGTAGGCTGTTCCGTTTTATTATCACAGTACAGAGTGTTGCGTTTTAGTTTTTCCGTTGCGCAGTTTTTCTCTAGTTTGCGGAGTGTCAGTGCCGGGGTCTGCGTTATTTTTGCAACGCAGTGGAGGCCGATCATCTAAGGCTGACTTGTTGTCTTTTTTTGTAATAGCCCCGGGCTGGCGCCACCGTAACAATATATATATATATATATATATATATATATATATATGAGAGAGAGAGAGAGAGAGACGTAAAGCTGGCATGGTGGGGTCAGACCTGTTTCCGAGCGAGAGATGTTATGAATCTTTCGGTATTACAGTATAAGAACACTTAACATTGAAACTGAGCCTTCGGTCACTGAGCATCTTGAGTCTTGCTGGTGAAGTTAACCTGAGTCATCTCGAAAAACTGTTCTTCTTCACCTCTTCCGTCTTTGTGTATCTCTTCCGCTTGATCTTCCGAATCCATCTTCTTCCTCTTCTTCCTAATTGCCCGTTTGACTTTTCCTCTTTCTCCGCCTCTGTCTTCTTCCTGTTCATCCATGTTCTTCCTCTTAATTCCTCAACTCCCTCTGAATCTTTCTCCCCCTCTGTTACATTCCTCTTCCTCTAAACTGTCTATCTTCCTCTCCTCCTTTCTCCTCCTCTCCCTCTTCCTCTTCTTTTTGTCAATCTCCCTCTCCCTCCTTCTCCTCCTGTCTTCATTCTCATCTTCCACCTCCTCCTCCTTTTGTTCCTCTTTTGTACCTGCATATTTTCCTCTTCCTTCCCCTTCTTCCTCTTTTGTCAAAATTTTCAGCTCTGCATTTCTTTTTCCACCTCCTCATCCTCCCCCTCCATCTAAGCATACCTCCTCTCCCCCCCCCCCACTAATTGACCATCTCTACATTCCTACCTGCTCCTCCATCTTTCTTCTCCTTCACATCCATCTTTCTCTGCATCATTCTTCTTCAGTCTACATCAGTAATTCTCCCTGAACCATTAAACCAGCTCAGTTTTCCCTTTGTCTTCCAAGAGTATCTTCTTCTTTCTATTCCTTTTCCTCCTCCTCCTCCTCCTCGACTTTCAGAAAGCATTTAACACTGTCCTTTACAGTACATTAATCCTGTATGAGACAGCCCTAGCATGTACACAATATGGATGGTGGGTGTTAGCGCCGAAGTGGCGACATGTGGAGGTGTAGGAGGGCTACTGGGCCTCGGAATAGGTCACTGCCCCCGAAAAATAGGCCCTGAAGCCTTTGCCCCGAGTCGGACACGTAAAAAAAAAAAAAAAAAAAAAAAAAAAAAAAAAAAGTGTCTCGTAAGCAAAATAGAAGCCCATGGAATAAAAGGATATAGCAGAAACAATTACAAGACTGGCTTTCAGACCGGAAACAGCGAGTTGCGATAAACGGAAAGGAATCCAAATAGTGTAATGTGATTAGTGGCGTTCCCCAGGGCTCAGTACTTGGATCGATACTTTTTATAATCAGTATAAACGACATAGATGAGGGTCTAAATTGTAAAGTATCTAAATTTGCAGATGATTCTAAAATAGCCAGTACAATAACTTCAAAATTACAGTGGCAGCAAGTACAAATTGACCTTAATACTTTTGTAAGCTGGGAAGAAAAATGACTAATGAAACTCTACATAGAAAAATGTAAAGTACTTCATACTGGGAGTAACGACGTCCATGCGAATTACAAAATGAACAATATTCAGTTATCAAGTACTGACAATGAAAAGGATCTTGGTGTGATAATATCAAATGACCTAAACTGAGTAAGCTGTGAACCGAGACGGTTAAAATTGCATAAGCTGGTGGGATTTATTGGAAGAACCTTCGAGTTTACATCGGAAAAAGTCATACTTGCCTTGTACAACTCGCTAGTGCGTCCCCATCTCGAGTATTGTGTGCAATTCTGGTCTCTGTACTACAGAAAGGATATATAAAAATAAGAGAAATACAGCGAAGAATCACAAAAATTATACCACGACTAAGAAACAAACCATATGAGGAACGACATGAAGAACTTAAACTATTTAGTCTAACGAAACGCAGGTTAAGAGGTGACCTTACTGAAGTTTTCAAAATTATGAAGGAATATGACAACTTAGACATGAATAAATATTTTGAAATAGACCAGTCAAGTCAAACCACGAGTAATGGCTGCAAAATTATGGGAAAACGTTTCCAATCCCAAGAAGCAAAATACTCTTCTACAGAGAAGTAAATACTGTGTCTGGAACAGATTAGCCTCAGTTAACGTGAACAGTATCTCAAAACATTCAAAAACAAATGAGACAAGTATTTGCACGAGAATCTTCCGTTGACTCTTTTTCTGTCCGAATAACTTACTTTTACCAGCTACGTGGAAGTTCATTCCTTTTTTGTCTACGGGACACCCTGTAAACTTAACGTACCCTTACGTAGCATAGCGTCATGTCATTATATATTTGTCAATTTATTCAATGCAAATAAAGTAATATAAGCACAGATTAGGATATGCACAGATAGCCCTGAGTTAACGGTCACAACTCTTACTTTACTGTAGACCTGTGATGGGCTGAGGGTCCCTGTTAGCTAACTGACCACCATTGGGATTTTTTTTTAATGTACCAGGAGTCACTGCTTCCGGAGTTAACTTGTGAACTTGTCTCGCATGGGAAGTTCCTTGTCTCAGTGGAGTGAAAGGAGCTGGGGCCTGATTGACTGCTGCCTACCTTAAAAGCTCCAGGCAAGGCTGCCGCACCACCCCTGAACATCCACACTGTACACTGTGCAATTTACACGTTATATCTACAGACGCCTCGTTAACTCAATGTACCCGTTCATAATGTCAGGCTGTAGTTACTCGTTAATTTGATTACTTTCTCTTTCAGGTTATTCAAACTGGTAGCTTATAGATAAAGTATAACAGAATGTAACTTTTGCTTTCCAGTTTTTCCTATGAAATTTCCATGTCAGTTTTTCCATGCTGCATGATAGTTTTTCTCACTTTTTCCTGGAAGGTTTGGAGGCTGGAGGAGCCTTCTTGCTTTACTATCCTTATCCTTCAGCATGCAGAGTTAGATCTTGTAGTCATAGTCTACTCTGTAACAAGCAGCCTCGACAGGACCATAATGTCTGTTGCTGTTTGCTTTCCTTTGTATTGCTTTGTATTCCTTCCCCTCCTCCTCCTCCTCCTCTTCCATTTCTGCATCTCTTGTCATATCTTCTAATTGCCCATCTTCGCGTATCTTCCTCCTCCTCCTCCTCTACATCCATCTTCCTCTTTTCTTCTTCCTGCATCTGCCCCTGTATTTCTCCCTGAACCATTACACTAGCTTCCTTTGGTCTGAAAATTGTCTCCGGCGACGCAGAAAAAGAAGACAAAGTAACCGAGCTCGCTATCAGTTTTCATGCCGAATCATTCTTTCTTTTTACGATACCTCCCAAAGCAGAGAGAGAGAGAGAGAGAGATCACTTAATTGGTCTTATTGCATTTGTTTTTATTAAACCGGTTTTGTTGTGTACCGTCTTCTATGTTTGTGTGTGTGTGTGTGTGTGTGTGTGTGTGTGTGTGTGTTCAAACTGGCAATTCTTAGCATCAGAAATTAAATCAGACGTCCTTGGGCTGACGCGGTTAGCGTGTCACAAGCAGAAGTACAGGGTGGGTCTGCTGGTGTGGGGAGAGAAGAAATATTAGCTGTTTTATGAAATTAATAATAAACCTCGGAGTCTATGAATGTAAAAAAAAAAGAAAGAAAGAAAAGAAAACTGAACAAAAAGATATGGGAAGAAGAAAAGGATACAGGGTAGCCACTGGTAAGGCTGGCTGGGCCGTGCCCTCAACACACAAGCCTTGGGTAGTATTAAATGGAGCAGCCTGTATACTAGTGAGAATTAGGTGTCACATGACGGACTTCTCGACAGTTAAGGAAGCTCCCTAACACCCTTTCCTAAGCGATTTATTTTGCTTATTACACCTTACTGTCCTCTACTACTACAGTTACTACTGACACTACTACTACTACCACTAGTACTACCACTACTACGACTACTACTACTATAATATCAGTCCAGTTTATGAAGAGCTAGATATTTTGAGGTCGAGGATTGAATGGGTACAAAGACATGAGGACAGGCCCGCGCCTTGTATATCTTATGGCTACTTGATTTTATAAAGTACTCTGGATATTTTTATTTTTTATTGATGCTGGCTTTTATATTTTACCCTGGACCTTTTTATTTTTTATTGATGCTAGCTTTTATATTTTACCCTGGACCTTTTTATTTTTTATTGATGCTGGCTTTTATATTTTACCCTGGACCTTTTTATTTTTTATTGATGCGAGCTTTTATATTCTATTTAGACTTTTTTTTTTTTATTGATGCTAGCTTTTAAATTCCACCTAGGACTTTTTAATTGATGCTAGCTTTTATTTTTTCCCTGTACCTTTTGTATATTTTATTGATGCCATTTGGTTTTTTAAGTAGGATAGGTATTATACCTTATAATGTATATGTGCACTGTGATGTCCTATGGTCTTTATCATTTACTTCTGATATGATTTTTTCTTTATTATACAATTGTACAGTACATCACCTACTATGTAATATGTATATGTAGAGTATTATGTATATATGTACTGCAATATAAAATACAAAAAAAGATAAGGAAGCTTGCTAACACCTTTTCTTAGGCGATTTATTTTGTATATTACACCTTGCTGCCCTCTTCTGTGTGACAAATACTTCCAGTATCGTCATACTTTGCATAAATAGCGTACAGATGAATATTAACCGCCATATCCAAAAATGAACCGCTAGGGAAGAGGTGTTAAGGAGCTTCGTAACCGACGAGAATACAGGCCTTAAACAACGACCCTCAGTTTTTATCCTTCAGTGAGCGAAAGAGGTCCGCATAGATATAAATCACTAAGAAGGAGGTGTTAGGGAGCTCATTAGCCAACAAGAACACAGGTATATGAGGTGAATGTGGAGACAGTGTTTTTGTTATCCTAAGTACACAGGGTTGGCTTATACGAGGAGGAGGAGGAGGAGGAGGAGGAGGAGGAGAAGACGCAAGAGGAGGAGGAGGAGAGGGGACCAGAATACCTTCTAAATTTTCGGATATATATAACGAGGATTTACGTATTTATTTATATTATCTATCTTTTCTTCTTGTGTTTGTTGTTCAAAGAAAAGGAGAGAGGAGGACAGAGGAGGAGAGGGGGCCAGAGTAACTTCTTAATTTAATAACTGACGAGGATTGTGTTTATCTATGTATCTTTATCTATCTTTCTATTCATATAACTATTCATTTACTACATTATCAGAAAAATTCCCAGGTTATAAAAGACCATGAAACAGCCTACGACATTGGTCATCATTATCATCAGCAACAGGAGTTTGAGATTAGCCACTGCAGGACGAAAGGCTTTCCCATCTTTCTCCACTCTGACCTACTGACTGTTAGCCTGTTCCATCCAATCCTAGCAAACCTGCGAATTTCGTCTCTCCATCTTGTTCACTTTCTGTATCTTCTCCTTACTCAACTTTTGCATTGAAAGTTTCTGTGTGTGTGTGTGTGTGTGTGTGTGTGTGTGTGTGTGTGTGTGAATATACTGGTATCATTCACACGAGACAATAAACTATCACCGAAATTGAAGGCCCATACACAGTAATTAAGAGAACAGCCAATAAGGTAGTAATTAAGTCACTGTCGTGTGGCAAAGAAAAGCAAATTCATGTTGATCACTTGAAAAGGGTCTCATGGAAATTAACCAGCAAATATGTAACCTCGGACACCACCGAAAAAACTGAACACAGACGATGAAAATAAACTAAAAGAAATTGGTTCATACAGAAATAAATTAACATCGCATAACAAACAAACAAAAATAGGTGCAACTGTGGCTACAAATGCCACAATACAGCATTACATGATCTAGATATCGATTTAAACCCTTATAAATGAAACAACGAGAAAAGTTATTGTTCTTCAAGAACCAGTTTATAATGGGCATCATCATTATCATCTGCCTCAGGGTGACCGGATTAGCTAATTAATAGATTTTTTTTTTTCGATAAGAAACGATGAGGGGACTTATACCATGGATTCCCATCTATATGGCGGGAGGGTCAGTTCACTTGGACCCTCAACATATAATAAGGCATGGATGCCTCATAGCTCCAGTGGCCACGACAGCATTTGTGAAAGATATCATGAGTACTGAAATTAATTTGGATGTATTATATGAATTACCGGTTTTGTTGGAGAACACTGCTAAGCCACTGAGGACATAGGAAGTAGTGATAAGAAGTTCTGCTCCAAAAGCTCATAACACAAGGAAATGACTGAATTCATGAAGTGAGCAAAATGGAAGTTAGAACAATCAAAGACTGCCATGCTCACCACGATCCAAGATATTCCATCTCGTGGAACTGAGACACTTAAGGACATGAACAACATTGCACTTACACGTGAGAGGCGCGGTTTGTTTGACCTTGGTGGTGCAATTCGAGGCAATATTTTTGGATTGGCTATGGAACAAGATCTTCAAGAAATTAACAACAAATTCTTTAACATAGCTTAGGTATTAAACTTATCAACAGAAGTTAGTTGACAATCAAAACACGGCAATGATGACGATTGTGACAAATCTCAGAAAGACAGAAAGGATAACTCAAGAGAGTGTGGCGAAAATAAATGCAGTGGAAGGGAACATGACACTTTTCAACCCTTCTCAGTAGTGATGGAACATATGAACATAAATCTACTTCAGTCAGACAACACCAGGGCTCGTTATCAAGCTTTAATGGAAGGTATTGCAAATGCTGGTAATGACAAGATCACTATTAACTTACTTCCAGTTCACGATCTATGTCAAATAATCAATCAAGGCATACATTAACATGGTTTGAAGTCTTTGTTTCAGGATAGGAATCTCAAGCTATATTATCTATACTTAGAAGTGACTCTAATTTCAACATCAGTAATAGTTCATGTACCATTCATAACGGATAATATGTTCACTGTCTATCAAATATACCCTTTTCCATCTAAGGAGAATGACATTTTGGTCACCATCAACATCAACACCAACACCGAACTCATCTTGGTCTCGAAGAGACATGACACCGTCACTTTCGCTAGTGAATCAACGATTGAACTTAAGTGTCGTATATCCGTACATGCTTTTCACCTTTGTCCTCCATACATCTTCACGTTTCAGCCAACTGGAACAGTAACTTGTGAAATGGCTATCGTAAGAAATCGTGACATTCATCAGCATTGCAACTTCATATTTGCTTCAGATAAACTCACCCACCATCAGCGCATCGGACAGTCACAGTTTTTGCACTTCACTCATAACACATCAGTTTTCGTAATTTGTCCAGATACACCACCATCTCATACTTCAGCATCAGGAGTATACACAGCACCTGACTGTTGTGCTGTACTTACACCATCTTTGTCCACCTTAGCTGCAAACAATCACTATGCCATCCATAATCACTCACACAAACACTTCCAACCACTGCCGAAGATGAATTTAAAAATAAGCACAAATATTAAGTTGACATCACCTAAGTTTGAAACTATGCAGTTAATCAAACAATGAATCCCTTGGAAGAATTGAGTATAAGTATGTTCAGTCCATGTTATGTGTATAGCCCAGCTCCAGTTGTCTTTATATCTTCTCCATTATATTTAGTATATTACTATTGGCTATGTACAGAATGCAAGCAAGGGTTGCAAACTTGGAGTCAGTATTTACGGGAGGAAGAGTAAACGTTCAAGTGAGACTCCCTGAGTGAAATGTTTATATTATGTAAATATTGTGAATTATATATATATCTATCTATCTATATACCTAGGCTGCTTCCCCCAAGGAAAGGGAGGTAGCCGAGACAGGACGACACACTCCCCATTTACTCATCCATTCAAACACATTCATTCGCATCTTAGCCCCAAGGGGAGAACGGACAGATCCTCACCGCACCACACCGCACAAGGGTCAACTGCGCAATGCAATCAGTGACATCCGCAGCAGGGCCCGACAGCAGAGCTGGTTTACCCCTGCCACATCATAACAGACCCATCCCCTTACCCGCACCTGACCTGACTAGCTGATCAGACCAAATGCGGGAGAATATCCCCTCAGGGCTGCGTCATCATATATATATATATATATATATAATCTCATCAGCAGTTTGAGTGTCCACTGCAGGGCCGGCCTATCCCAACCGAAGCGGGGACGATACAGCCAATGTATCTATGCCAAGTGGCTTAGGCTGTCTGGTAGAGACTGTATGTAGGGTGAGAAGTGCTTGTAAGTGTATTGTAGTGTTGAAGTGGCTTTGGATGTGTGTGTAGTCTGTGAACCAAGTGTAATCGGCCCGCGCAAGCTGACTGGGTGCAAGCATACCTTATAGTATGCAACACTGGTTCAGCCACAGCACCCCTGATGTCCTCCAATGCAGTATGTGGCCAGAAGAACGCTCCCAAAGTTTATAACCCTGGCGGGGCGCGAACCCTCGTTCTTCAGTGTACGAAAACGCACACTTTATATATATGTATACATTCACTCCTCTTAAATGTCGGGACCAACTGCCTAAGCCCCGGGCTCCTACGCTCCTCATGGGGCAATGTAAGATTGGATGATGGATATATATATATATATATATATATATATATATATATATATATATATATAGAGAGAGAGAGAGAGAGAGAGAGAGAGAGAGAGAGAGAGGAAATGAAGGAAAATTATGAGGTAACATTTAATATAATCTAACTATGCATAATTCATAAAACTAATAGGCCTATACATGTATCCATTTTATACAAGACTGTTAATATATCTGAGAGAGAGAGAGAGAGAGAGAGAGAGAGAGAGAGAAAGAGAATAGGTACATTGCATATGGCTGATTCATACTATAGTCTTGGCATGGTACTGACATAAAATTACCCCTGAATAAATGCATATATACGTTATATCACTACACTGCAATGTTCTGTGTTCAATTTTACTACCGTGTATTTACTCCATACAATATGTCATGGTTCTACAATATTATTGTGTCTTTATTGTGATGAATACTATGTATTAATAGGTTATGACAGAATATGTAATTTGTTACTACACGCTGTCGTAGGTACAACAGCTTGGCATGACCGAGTGATGTCAGGACACTAAAACATCATAACACACTGCATAACAGCTAGTGACATATGAGGTTAATATGTAATACAGAAGTTTGAAGAAAGTCGTGCCTATGCTCGAGAGAGCTGGGGGAAACAGCAGTGCAGATTCTAGCTTATGAAATTCGCACACAACACAGTATGACGCTTGATGGAAAACTCCACACGTGTGGAAAGTTCCTCACGCACGTGCCTACACACATGACCCAACCAGCCATATACAGGGAAAATTGGAGAGACAAGCCAGAAGGGGTTAGAACGCGACAGGAGAGAGAAGAGTCACGGTGGAAAAGGCAGGGATGAAGGGTACAGAGTTAGCTGGCATAAACTGCATGCACCTTAGTACTGCTCTTGTCAAGATTACTTTCCCTTGAGAATAAAACTGCAATCAAACCCCAGACTCATCTTTATCTTTCTCCTGACATCCACGATAAGACCAACTTGAACATTCTCTCCTCTTAAAAATCCCTACAATCTAACATTTTTGGAAACGCCTCGGCGACGGCTACGATACCACTATCACTACCACAGCTACCACCACCACCACCACCATCAGTACCAGAACTACCACTACCACCAACATCACTACCACACTACCACCATCACTACCACAACTACCACTACCACCATCACCACCACAACTACCACTACCACCATCACTACCACAACTACCACTACCACCATCACTATACTAGCAGCGTCACTCGACAATTACTGAACCTCCTAAACTTCGGGTGTGTGGCGAGATGACGATGAGAAGGAATCAAATAAACCCGGAGGATGCAATACCTTACACTGAACACCCTGATGAGCGAGTGTGGGGTGTAGGAGTGTACGTAAGGCTGTGCAAGTACATAAGCAAAAATTAAACACCTCTTCTCTGCTGGCTGTGGCAATGGAAGGTGCTACACTATTTTTTTTCATGTGATGCCAGTATGAAGAACACAGCTAGAGAGAATGAGGAGGAAGGATGCCCTCTTTCGTTTTGGGAAGATTGACAGCATGGAAGGAATGACGGAATGCTGGCGGAGGATTGTCTGTGAGCTTTTGAGCATGACTGTACGTGAAGAATAGCATATAAATGAGTCACTGGCTGGAAAGCGATGAATAATAAACAGTCGTGCAAAAAAAAAAAAATCAACACTACAGCAAAAAAAGGGGGGTCAAATAAAGACCCAAACCCACCAGAAAAATGAAAATCGAGATCAGGGAATTGCAGACGATTCCCCAGAAGCTGAATAAAATCGTCTGGTTGTAGACTGACGATAATTTAAAAAAAATAGACAGGCAGATAAATAGATAAATAAATACAGTAAATCGTAGAGCAGACGCAACACTTTGGAAAACGGGATATGAAGTGACAATCCCAAACCGTCACAGTTACCAAAATGGAAATCATATGTTTGTTGCCAAATGACCCTTTTAAAGCTGGATGAAATCATCTGCTTGTCGCTTGAGCGGCTTTGGCAAAGGTGTCATCGTAATTGGGGGACAACATTATGTGAAGCGAGACACTGAATTAAGAGCCAAACCCACCACAGTAACGAGGACAGATATCGAGATAGTGCTAGTGGTTATTGCGAGACACTGATTTAAGCTCCAAACCCACCAATGTAACGAGGACAGAGATGGAAACGGTGCTAATGATTCTAAGCTGAGTAAAATCGTCTGGAGATAGAACGAAATGGGAAAGATGGTCTCTTAGGAAAGGGGTTAAACTGTCGATGATCTACTTAAAATGATGAATTAAAATAAAGATACAAAGACATGCCAAGGTGGTCAAAATGGAGATTAGGATGTGGCAGCAGTTCATATCAAAATCATTTAATCAAAGGCATTATTATTTTTGTCATCATTATCATCATCATCATTTGTTTTCGTCGTCACCATCATCACCATTGTCATCACGGTAGCCATCATCGTCACAGTCTTCATTATCATCATGAAAATCACAAAAATTACGAATCACAAATAGTTTGAAAAGGTACCAGTAATGATAATAATAATAATAATAATAATAATAAATAATAATAATAATAATAATAATAATAAATATAATAATAATATAATAATAATATTAATATTAATAATAATAATATAATAATAATATTAATATTAATAATAATAATAATAATGGTAATAATAATAATAATAATAATAATAATACAATAATAATAATAATATTAATATTAATAATAATAATGGTAATAATAATAATAATAATAAGAAGAAGAAGAAGAAGAAGAAGAAGAAAAGGAAAAGAAAAAACAAGAAAAAATTTTGTGTGAAGAAGGAAATAGAAAAGTAAAAAGAAGAACAGGAACAAGAAGAAGAACAAGAAGGAAAAGAACAGAAAAAAGAAGACGAAGAAAAAGAATAAGAAAAAGAAGAACAAGAACAAGAATACGAAGAAAAACAAGAATGCGAAGACAAGAAGAAAAAACAAAACACAACACCGTCCAGTATCTTCCAAACAATCCACACGGCGAATTAAATCAAGATCCAAAGGTGGGCCAAAGTAATCAAGGTGTCGCAAATCGTGCCAAGTTCACATCAAACCCGTGTAATTAAAGGCAGAGGCGGCGGCAGGGACCAGAGGGAGAGGAGCTGTGTGGAGTGGGTAATGGCAGGGAGAGGAGCTGTGTGGAGTGGGTAATGGCAGGGAGAGGAGCTGTGTGGAGTGGGTAATGGCAGGGAGAGGAGCTGTGTGGAGTGGGTAATGGCAGGGAGAGGAGTTGTGTGGAGTGGGTAATGGCAGGGAGAGGAGTTGTGTGGAGTGGGTAATGAGAGGGAGGGAGAGACCAGACAGCCAAACCAATACAAGCAGCCTGAAGTTGGAGGGGTTATATTATAGTTGGGTTTAAAAGGCCTGCTATACTCCTTTCACTCTAACTTGACCTAAAATTGCCCAGCCGACCCGGCACAAGCAGCCTGAAGTTGTGTGTGTGTGAGAGGGATATATTGTAGTGGGATTTGAAGGGACTGGTATACTCCTTTCTCTCCAACTTGGCCTAAAACAGCCATCGAGAGGCCAGGCCCAGCCAAATCAACACAAGTAGTCTGAAGTTTGTGTAGGGGGGATATATTGTTATGGGATTTGTGAAGCCTGCTATACTTCTTTCGCTCTAACTTGGCTTAAAATTGCCATCTCCCCATCTTCAATCCTGAGTTGTAACACTTACCACTAGAATATGATGCATGTCACGGAAAAGTGCTGTGGAGAACGTGTATACCCGTAATGTTGTCTTTTACTGCCACCTTCCTACGTACAAGATGTTGCAAAAGTACTAAAATCTGGGCCAAGTTAAAAGAATCGTAGCACCTGTCCGCTAGATTTATTTTGCATGTAACACCTTAGCATTTATTTTTGCGTGATTTACTTCGTAAAATATCACTGTTTGTATCCATTAACCTGCAAGACGATGCTGAGGTACGGTGTGCAGATTAAATCGCCACAAAAGAGATGTTTGGAGAACTTAATGTCGGCAGGAGAGAGACCAGATGATGCCAGCTTCACCTTCAAAACATTCATTCTGAAGTTGGTGATTGTTTGACGCACTGTGGTGTGTGTGTGTGTGTGTGTGTGTGTGTGTAAGCTGATGATTGTGGGACATATTGTAGTGGACTATAGGGGGCTTCTTTGCACCTTTTCCACAGCGACTTATTTTACATGGTAGATTCTGGTACTTCATCCTCCTCCTTTTGTGACAGGGAGGCAATTAATGGATGTTTGTGTACCAGATAATTGAGATTCCTGGTTATATCGGTGCCACCACGTGAAGGCGTCCCTCTTCAGGACCGTCAGTAATAGTATTTAAGAGGATATTAAGGTACAGAATAGATCGCAAATGGGAGATGCTAAGATACACACACACACACACACACACACACACTCAGTCAATCAAATTTTCAACAAACTACAACGTGGGGAGGGGGAATGATTAAAAAAAAAAAAAAAATTAAAACCACAATTACCCCCACCACCATCACCTCCACAACTACCCCCACCACCATCACTTCCACAACTATCCCCACCACCATCACTTCCACAACTATCCCTACCACCATCACCTCCACAACTACCCCCACCACCATCACTACCACAATTACCCCCACCACCATCACTACCACAACTACCCCCACCACCATCACTACCACAACTACCCCCACCACCATCACTTCCACAACTACCCCCACCACCATCACTTCCACAACTACCCCCACCACCATCACCTCCACAACTACCCCCACCACCATCACCTCCACAACTACCCCCACCACCATCACCTCCACAACTACCCCCACCACCATCACCTCCACAACTACCCCCACCACCATCACCTCCACAACTACCCCCACCACCATCACCTCCACAACTACCCCACCACCATCACCTCCACAACTACCCCCACCACCATCACTTCCACAGCTATCCCCACAACCATCACCACCACAATTACCCCCACCACTGTCACTTCCATAACTATCCCCACTACCATCACTACCACAAGTACCCCCACCACCATCTCTTCCACAACTCTCCCCACCACCATCACTTCCACAACTATCCCCACCACCATCACTTCCACAACTATCCCCACCACCATCACTTCCACAAGTACCCCCACCACCGTCACTACCACAAGTACCCCCACTACCGTCACTACCACAACTACAAGCAACAGAGTCCTACCACTACCACATCAATTTTATTTTTACCAAACGCTACCACAGACAAAACTACCACCATCGCTGCTAATACTATCATCACCACCACCACCACTACTACCACTCAGACTACCACAGATACAAGCACAGTAGCACACCATCGCTACCACTACTACAATTACCACAATTACAAACAACAACCACCATCACTCCCACAACTACGAGTAGCATAATATCCATTGCATTACCACAACTGCCACTATCACTACCACAACTCAGACCATCACTACCACCATAAGTACCACAAATACCACCATCACTACCACACCGACCCTCTATTCAAGTCACAAATACTACCACACCGTTACTATCTCACTACCACCACTACCACTACCACAGGTACCACAACCACCACCATTACTACAGTCATAACCGTCTCCACCATTACCATAATCACTACCACAACTACCACTACCATCATCACAATTATAGGTACAAACACCACAATTACTGTACAATGGCAACTACCATCACTACCACAAAGACCATCATCCCTGCCACCATCACTACCACAACACCATCACCACTACCACAGTAACTATTTTTACCTGTCACAGCTACAAGCAAAACTCCCACTGCGACCACCACCTCTACTACTACTACCACTGCCACAACTACAAGCAACGGAGTCACTACTACGACTATCACCACCATTACCACCACCACCACGACCACCTTTACCACGACCACCACGACCACCACGACCACCATTACCACCACCACCACCACCACCATCGCTAATCCCACCATCACCACCACCACCACCATCGCTAATCCCACCATCACCACCACTAATCCCACCATCACCACCACCACTACCATTCCACAACACAGAGACAATTACAAGTACCACAACTACCACTGCACCACCGATGCTAGCCTACTCTCAGCACCCACCATCATAGCCAGTTCTACCTCCACCACTATCACCACCACCACCATCACCACCACTACTACAACTACCAGCACTACCACACCAACCCCAGCTACCACCACCACCCAGGAGTACACTCTAGCTACATTGATCAGGAGTGACCGCTCAGCACAGCACCAGTTTCCCCACCAGTTTCCATCCCTTGCTAACTGCTTCCGTCCCTCTCTGCTAGTCCCATTGGCGTCTCTGTGGCCTTGACTAGTCAGGAGGACAGTGGCTAGTCATTCTTGGGTTAAAAATAGCTATAACACCCATTTTCCCTGCCTGTTTGGTCCTAGGTAGCCATATGGGAGGCTTGAGGTGTTTCCAAGCTTCAGAGAAAACGAGACACTGCTTCGAAACAGATTTTAGGGCAGACTTGTGAATTGTCAGTGCATGGAGTCGGCAGGCTACTCTTGACATAACCATTGCCATTCCTGGACCATTAGCTTCTGTTCCTCGCCTCTCCATGGGCCAACCGGCCTACTGCAGTTATCCTCTCTTCTTATGTTCTTATGTTCATGCCGAAGTTGTGATTACCTAATACCGACCCTCCCTTGAATATGGAAATCGATGTCGCACTCTCGGGCCCTAACACCTCTTCCTTAGCGATTTATTTTTTAGATATGGCTGGTTAATATCCCTTTACACGTTATGTATCGAAAGTGAGACGATGATAGAAGACTTTACATAGGAGGACAGAGCAAATTGTATAAATCTAAACGAGGTGGTTGAACGTGACTTCATTGAGAAATTTATCAAGGGAGAGGACGACTAGGAGTGTGTGTGTGTGTGTGTGTGTGTGTGTGTGTGTGTCTGTGTCTGTGTCTGTGTGTGTCTGTGTCTGTCTGTCTTTCTCTAAAGACCTCAATAAACAAAAACATAAGCTTTTATTTCTACATGATCAGAGCTAGTTGGCGTCATCTGTGTTTAAATTCTCTCGTTTCAACTTCTCCACTTTTCACGTTTAATTATCCTCCTTTTCCCTGTTAGTTCCTCTGTTTCTTCCTTATCTTCCAAGCCACTTCCCCCATTTTTCTCCACTGTTCTTCCTTTCTCCTCGCAAAGCCTTATTTTTCACTGTCCTCTTTAGTGTATATGTCAACCTGCCCTGTTCTTCCACTCTTACCCCCTTCACATACCTCTAACTCTTCTTACCTTTTCACTGCACCTTCCTCTTCCGTTTCCCACGTAATCTGCTTTTCAGTGATGTCTTCCGTCATCTCCCACTTTGCCTCCGTTTTTCATTGCTGTCCTTCATCGCCTCCCACTCTTTAGTTTGTCACTGTTAGCCTTCATCATCTCTCGCCTGAATTCCTGTTTTCACTTTGGCTTCCCTTACTCGGCACTTTCGCTCCGTTCATCACTGTTATCCCCCTACCGAGTATATCTCACTTTAGAGTTCATAATTATTCACTATTTCCCGCCCTCATCACCCACTTTCATTCATTTTTCCCTTGCTGTCCTCTCTCACCTACCTCTTTAATTTGTCTTTCTTTACATATTGGTAGGTGATGGTGACGTTCATCCACTCACTTGATGTAGTGCTTCCTACTTCTTCCTTCACATTTATCAATGTTCTTCTGTGTCTGCCCACCTCTCGTCCTATTTCTTCCATCTTTCCTGTCACTTTTTATTGTTCTTCTTCCCTCTTCACGTGGCTTTACATTGAATGACAAGCCTAATGATTTCCTGTAAGCCAGGAAACCATTTACAACGCTGGGTGGTAACCATAATTATGACCAACCCATACGTGTCCCCTACGTGTCAACAAGTGGGTTGGTGGAGGGTTAGTGCCCCTTCCCTTAAAAGACCTAACTGAGAGTCAAACGGCCATCACTTGAGGGATGATGACGTTTGGCTATAGATAGATAGATCGATAGTTTTCTCCGGGCTCTGATTCAGCTTAATAGAGGGTTTATGGACTGGAAGGATTAGTGTTCATTTTCCCCTCCACTATACTGTAGTTCATTCACCCTAACTCGGCAGAGATTTCGTTCTTTTGCAGCCTATCTTCCTTTTTTTTTTTTTTTTTTTTGTATCTGAGAGGCAGAATAAGGCTATACTATGACCCTGCCTTCTTTACATACCACTTCTTCGTGACCAGCATCATGTCTCAGTCTTCATCTATTGCTACAGCTCAGCATGCATGATGGAGAGATGTCAGATCTAAACCTGCTTGATGTGAACAGAGTATCGGTTCTTCATAAACTGAACTAAATTATCTGGTGGAAGCCTGATGGAGAGAGAGAGAGAGAGAGAGAGAGAGAGAGAGAGAGAGAGAGGAGCAGAATATGCAACAAGAATAAACTTATTTTAAACAAAGACATTGTATGTTTAAACCAAATCTGTTAATTTGCAACCATTCATTTGCTCTAATTTGCATGATAATTGCCATATTGACACACATTGCAACGGGAGGTTACTGCAAGCTTGGGTACACCGGTTGGTATATTCTTAATTACCTGCCCAGGATTAAGGAAGTTATTGCAGTAATTAAAACCAGGAAGGCCCCCACCGTCACCACCTCCATGCTGCTGATTATGGCCCTCCGTTGATAGGGTTTATATGTTTATTCTCCGTTTGCGATGTTTATACCCCTTTATGCAATGTTTATCCCCCGTTATGCGATGTTTATACCCCCTTATGCAATGTTTATCCCCCGTTATGTGATGTTTATACCCCCTTATGCAATGTTTATACCCCATTATGCGATGTTTATACCCCGTTATGCGATGTTTATACCCCCTTATGCAATGTTTATACCCCGTTATGCGATGTTTATACCCCCTTATGCAATGTTTATACCCCGTTATGTGATGTTTATGTCCCCTTATGCGATGTTTATCCGCCGTTATGTGATATGCTCTGTATTTAGATGTACGGATTTGAGATGCATAGTATGGTTTTTTGAGGTTCTGTTAATTATAAAGGGTTTCTGGCAGTGTTATCGATTGTGTGTGTGTGTATGTGTGTGTGCTGGTATTGTGGGATTTTGACACTGGTATTTTCTGGTATTTTGTTCCAGTATTTAGGGTTTTTTGGTATTCTGAAGTCCTACATTGCGGTCTTCTGGTATTATGAAGGCATGGTATTTTGAGTTTCTGGTGTCATAAGGTCTTGGTGGTATAATTCTGGTATTAATTAGCCCTGGTATTGCAACTCTCCGTTATTACACGATTAATTCAGAGTGCATCACGCTATCTACAACCTTCCGGTATATCAGTGGTTTATCCTTGTCATGTAGGAAGGTTCCGGTTTTGCGGTATTGTGGTCTGGTGGAATTCTAGTATTTCAGTATTCCGTTATTGTGACATCCATATATTGCAGTTTTCTGGTATTATGAGGTCTCGTATTAAGAGTTGCCGTAATGAGCGGATCTTGTAATTTTCTCTCTCTCTCTCTCTCTCTCTCTCTCTCTCTCTCTCTCTCATCAGGACAAATTTATTGGATCTCAGCCTTGAGTTCTTTCTTTTTCTAATAAAAAGGTCAGTTTATATCCAGGATCCAAAATGTCAAGCAGGATGAACAGGCATAAGGGAGAAACAAACTGAATCCACCAGTCTGACCGGCCTGAGAACCGAACTCTGGTCCAACTAGTACCGAGTATAATCTGCTAACCACTGCACCACCGACTCTCACCCCGCCATGTCGTGTTTCCGTTCCGCTGCCGCCTTCTTCAGAGCGGAACAGGCGATTAATTTGCACCGCTGTTGTGGCTCTCGGATTTATCATTTGCGCTAGAACTGTTCATTTTAATCCCAGAGCTTCTTTTTATATCATACTCATCAACATCATCATCATCAGTCTTTTTAGTCATCATCATCAATCTTTTCAATCATCAGGCATCATTATCATCAGTCATCATCAATCATTTATCATCAGTCATTAACATCCTCATCCTCATCATCATCATCATCATCGTCATCATGTCATTAATCATCAGTCATCATCAATCATTTATCATCAGTCATTAACATCAGCAGTTATCATTATCAATTAGACACCTTGATCTCTCCATGTGACACCTTGATCTCCCCCTGTGACACCTTTATCTCCCCATGTGACACCTTTATCTCCCATTGTGACATCTTGATCTCTCTGTGACACCTTGATCTCCCCATGTGATCCCTTTATCTCCCCATGTGACACCTTGATCTCTCTGTGACACCTTTATCTCCCCATGTGACACCTTTATCTCCCCATGTGACACCTTTATCTCCCCATGTGACACCTTTATCTTTCCATGTGACACCTTTATCTCCCCATGTGACACCTTGATCTCTCCATGTGACACCTTTATCTTTCCATGTGACACCTTTATCTCTACCTTTATCTCGCCATGTGACACATTTATCTCTCTGTAACACCTTTATCTCTCCATTTGACATTTTCTTCATTTTCATCATCATCATCATCATGATCATCATCTTCTTCTTCTTCTCCTTCTCCTTCTTCTTCTTCTTCTCCTTCTCCTTCTTCTTCTTCTTCTCCTCCTTCTCCTCCTCCTCTTCCTCCTCCTCCTCCTCCTCCTCCTCCTCCTCCTCCTCGTGCCACAACTCTCCACTTTTGCTGCACACGTAATTCTTTTTTTTCCTGGTTCATTGAGCTAAAACTTCACCGCTTCAAGTCCCACTCCAATCACAAGCAGATCACAACGACAGTCTGGCAAAATTTCGTTCCTCAAATCCTGTCAGCGAGATGCCAGCGTGATAGATAAAACAAATCCCTTATGGAATTCGTTACGGCTATTTACCTGTATGAAAAAAGAATTATTTGTTGACATACCTGAGCGTTAATTAAATTTTTTATCCCACAAGTGATAATGAATGTTGGTTTAGCCACATACAATCCAATTTTTTGGGAGGAGAGGTAAACAGATGAGGTGAATATATTTGTATTTTTTATATAGATTTGATGGACATTATTTTGTGTATAGATAGATAGATAGATAGATAGATAGATAAAGAAAGTTAGCGGGATTTTACGAGCAGCTTTGGATTTAAATAGCAAAAGTCTTTTTATCCTTATGCTTAAAACTGGACTTAGCGATTACCAGTCTTCACCCACCTCTATACCATATGTAGAGACTCCATTTTAATCTGTGCCGTCTCTGTATGATATATACTTGGTAACTTCAAAAAAAAAAAAAAAAAAGGAAGAAAAAGAAAAAATCGAAATAGGTCATTGCAGTGAAAAGTGTAATAAAAATAGGGTGGCTAGGACAAGGCGTGATAAGTGTAAAATATATCCACGAAGTGGAACTCAAGCGGTGAAAAATAGAGCATATCTGGCCCGACTTGGACCCTCTTCAGGTCAAGTAGGGTCCACGTTCAACTGGGCGAAGTTATGGTCTTTGAGAGATATAGGCACAGAATCCACGGTGAGGCTGGATGGTCAGGGAGTGGAGAATGTGAATTGCTTAGCTGGTGTGATGAGTAAGGATGGAAGTTGAGAGGATGAAATGCATGAAAGGGTACAGCAGGGAAGGAAGGTTGCTGGTTCAATGAAAGCCGTGACAAGGAATAGGGAATATGGAAGTAGAGAAAGTCACTGTGATAGAATTATGATTCCCCCTCTGACGTATGGAAGTGAAACGTGTACTCTGTTGGAAGGACACAGGTCAAGGGTGTGAGCTGTGGAAATGATTTGTTTGAGGATCATGTGAAGTTACCTGGAGAGACAGACAGACAAATGAGGAAGTGACGGGATGTTGTGCGCATCAACACCACAACATCCCGTCACTTCCTCATTTGTCTGACTGTCTCTCCAGGTAACTTCACATGATCCTCAAGCAAATCATTTCCACAGCTCACACCCTTGACCTGTGTCCTTCCAACAGAGTACACGTTTCACTTCCATACGTCAGAGGGGGAATCATAATTCTATCACAGTGACTTTCTTTACTTCCATATTCCCTATTCCTTGTCACGGCTTTCATTGAACCAGGACTGAATGCGTTAAAAATATATTCTCAGATGGCTTGGTTATATGGATAGGATGGCGAATGAGAGACTGACTAGAAGAGTGTATGTGAGTGAGGTGGAGGAGGAGACCAAGTTTAAGTTGAAAGGATGGGGTGGAGAGATATATGGAATGGAGGGGAAGTCCGTGGATGAGATGTAACGATAGAGTGGAGAGATATATGAGAGTTGGGAGGTGCGAGTTGGAGGGAGGGCAGCGAAGTGAAAGAGGACAGGGTGACATGGAGGTGTTTTGTTTGTGGCCACCCCTTATGGGATATGGCGTCTGGCAATAAGTGGACAGTTAAAAGTTAAGTGATTTTCATTTTCTTCCCACTTACAACTTTATTTTAATTTATTATATCAAAAAAGTAAAAAATAAATTAAAATAAAGATAACTGAAGGCGATATCTAACCACTTCAGTTCGAGATATCTCTACTTAGTGACCAGAATCGCAGGAAAGAATAAAATAAAATGATACCCCCTACCTGAAGGACTTAAAAACGGTGCACAGTCCAAACCTCCTTCCCTTTGCTTCTCCGCCATATCTCCTTGGAAGACGATGGTAAGGAACAAGGAGAGATGAGTGAGTCTTAAATCCAGTCTTAAATTCCTGTCCTTAAAACTATATATCTTAAAAATCTAGGCAAGCACTTTTAATTCTTACGTTGTATATGGGATGGCTAAAGTCCATATTCTCGTGGGTTGTGGAAGCTCCCTAACACATACTCATAAGTGATTTATTTTGCTTATCCCACCTTACTGTCCTCTTCCGTGTTACATAAATCACTCCAGTCTCGCCATACTTTGCATAAATAACTTACAAAATGATATTAACAAGCCAGGTTAAAAAATAAATCGCTCAGGAAGAGATGTTAGGGCCTCTGTGTCGTCATTGAGAAGTGGATCAAAGCAGTTTAATTCTTATTGGTCAGACGATTTTATTTTTACTCCTCCCAGACGATTTTAAGACTGCTACCATCAAATTATTTTCTAAAGCATCTTTTAAACCCCTCCTACTGAAGCGACAAAGAGAAGAAATAAGAAAAGGATAGTAAGTCTAATACGAAGGGATCTGTGCATGTGTGTCCTCTTGAAGTGGTTCCTGTCAGTGTAAATGAACCCCTTAAAGTTTGCACATGTTTCCTCTGCCTCCAGACGATTTTAGTCAGCTTGAAACCCCCCCTGGAAGTGAAGCAGGAGAGAGAAGACCTAAGGAACGTGCGGTTAGTTTAGTTAGGAAGTTTGGTGAGTGTGTGTCCTATCCAAATATAGAGGGACGATTACTGTATTTTCTTCCCGTCCTCACCATTTAGTTCTGTTCTTGTTTTCCACGAACGATTTTGTCCTTGCTAAGCGAGGACGGTTTTATATGTTTTATGCGTCCTGAGAACCCTTCGTATTGGAAATGTGGAGATAAATCGAAAGGAAAGAGGGTGTATGTTTGGTTAGAATGGATGGTGTTTGAATTTGATGTGTGGATGGTGCACCTCTGTCGCCCCCTGTTTGAATTTGATGTGTACCTTATTTATGCTTTGTTCATGCTGCCATCAGACCATTTTATTGAGATTAGGAAGGATCTTTTAGTAAAGTGAGTTGGGAAAGACCTGTATTATTGTAAAGCAAAGGAGAAAATGAATAAGGAAGAGGATATATAAGTCAGATTAGAGAGGGCCTGTTTGTCTCCTCCTTCTCAAGTCGCTCTAAGGAATCACCATCAACCCTTAAAATGCCAGGGCGTCCTTTAAAAATCGTGCCACCGTCAGACAGTTCTTTTCAGGGACCTCTTGTGGTGGAGTGGAGATACGGGCGTAAGAAAAGGGCAGTAAGTTTGGGTAGAATTAGTTTTACATTTGTTTCCCCCCGGTAAGACGATTTCAGTAAACTCAAGAAAGGCCTTGTAGTAAGAGGGGCTTAGAAATTTTCTTAGCTGTCAAGGGTAGAGATAAGACAAAGGGAAGATCCAGTAAGTCAGATTAATGAGGGATGGTGTATGTTTGACACTTTTAAGTAGCTTTAACTAGTCTTTATTAAATCCTTTAGGTATTTATGTTATTGCTACGGTCAGACGATTTCCTTCCGCTAGAGAGAGGATCCTAGTAGTGCAGGAGTTTTAAAAGTATCAGTAGCTGTGAAGGAGTGAAGGGAGGACATAAAGAAAGGAGCATTAAGTCTAGTTAGGAAGACTGGGTGGTTGTATATCCTCTTTGTGAAGTGAATCAAAGCACTTTTCTTCAGGCTACTGTCAAACAAGTATCTTTTGACTACCGTTAATCTTTCTTAATCTATATTTTTCTTTAACAAAATAGCTTAAGAAAGATCCGCTCTTACTAAAGCGGCAGGGATAAGGCAAAAGGGAAAGGAGCAATAAGTCTGGGTAGGAAGGAGAAGCGTCTTTGCAATATCTTTTAAGAAGTTTATGTCAGTTTTAATCAAACCCTTAAGTCTTCTCCATTCCTCTTACGATTACGATTTCATTTAACTGACAAGAAGTCCCTATATTACTTTCACTGTAGCTTGGCCAAAAATTTCCGTCCTTCTATCTTGAATACCAAGGATTAATAACAGATTAATACCAAAACACGTTGCAGGTAACAAAGAAGTGCTATGGAAAGAATGTAGAGGAAACGCATTATCTTTAGTTGCCTACGAATTACGTCGAATAAGATATAAAAGGATAAAACTCTGGGCCAAGTTAATGTGAAGTGAGTATAGGAGTGAAAAGGGTTTACAAAGACCCTTGGTTGTGAAGGAGCACAGATAAGGCATAAGGGAAAGGGCTGTAATTCAGGTTAGGAAGGGCTGGTGGCTGTTTGTCCTGTCCTTATTTACGAGGGTCCGGGCACACCACAGGTCAGGGCGGAGTTACGACATCATAAACATGGATAGACTCTCGCTGCTTCCCCCAGACGTCTGCCCATCGACAACTTACAGCACTGAGTTGAAAGATAAAGAGCTCTATTGGCCGTCCTTCCAGTGAGATGCGGTGCGGAGACGGTCGGAAGCTGGAGCTCTGAACTCACCCTTTTCTGAGAGGATAGTGATATTTATGGTTGTGTGTGTCGGGCGGTTGGGGTGTATGTGTGTGTGGGGAGGCTATGTATATGTGGGGGGGGGGGTGTTTGTGTGTGGGGGGGTGTATGTATATAAAACATGGCAACCAAATGCTAAAAATCTTCGTAATCGTCCTTTCTAGTCAAAAAACTACCCAAGTTAATCTCGCGTGCTGTAACTTTTTTTTTTTTTTTTAATGTGTATGACTCTGGGCAAAGGCTTCAGGGCCTATTTGTCGGGGGCAATGGCCTGTCCCAAGGCCCAGTAGTCCTCCTACACCTCAATATGTCACCACTGCGGCGCCAATACCCACCGTCCATATTGAATACATGCTAGGGCTGTCTCATACAGGACTGGTGTATTGGTATTGGCGGGGGTATTTTTACGACATGTCGGAGGGTCTTCTGGTAGATCAGTAAAGTCTGCACTGTGAAATTCAAATCCTTAGACTGTTCCCTGCCCCAGCTGAGATTCGAACCTGGGTCCATTAGGACTACAGGCCGCCTCTCTACTGATTCAGCCACCGCCTCCACCCTAATGTATATGAGTATATAACAGAGAACAAATACCACAGTTGTTTTGACTTTTTGGTTTCTTTGCATGTATCTCTATATGTATTTATGTATGTGTTAAAGATTTCTTCAGTTCCTTATCCTGTCTGAATTAAACGTAGCATATTCACTAAGTGAAGGTTTAAAAAAAAAAAAAAAAAAGTTTGTGCAGATTGATGAACGGTCACAGGTCACAGGTCATAGGTCATTGTCAGCTTTTTGGGTGTGGCTTAGGGTCATGAGTGTATTATCCGATTTCGATCAAAATTCGCACTGATATTTCATGTGAAGATGGGAGGAGGTGAGTTGATTTTGGTACAGATCGCTCAAAGGTCAAGGTCATAGGTCAAGGTCATAATTCGGGCGCGCGCTTCGCTCTTCTCTCTAAACATCCACTCTAGTATTTTCTTTTTTTTCTTTTTTTCAAGGAAGAAAGAACCAAAGGCCAGAAATCCGCAGTCATCTTCCCTCTTCTCTTTAAACACCCTCTCTAGTGGCATTTTTTTTTTTTCAAGAAAGAAGGAACCAAAGGCCATAAACCCACAAGTTTGTTACCCCCCAGAGAAAATAATAAAAAATAACAAAATAATAAATGTGGTCACGGTATTTCATTTCACGGTAAGCATTATTAATTTTGACCTGTTTCATTCCCTGCCCTAACACCAGACAGGATGCGATTGACATTACGAGAGGACGGTGTATGCTGAGGTGTATTATGGTGCTCCCCCCCAACAATCTTCTCTCACTCCCTACAATCTTCTCTTCCTCCCAACAATCTTCTCTTCCTCCCTACAATCTCTTCTCCCTCCCTCCCAACAATCTTCTCTCCCTCCCAACAATCTTCTCTCCCTCCCTCCCAACAATCTTCTCTCCCTCCCTCCCAACAATCTTCTCTCCCTCCCTCCCAACAATCTTCTCTCACTCTCTCCCAACAATCTTCTCTCCCTCCCTCCCAACAATCTTCTCTCCCTCCCTCCCAACAATCTTCTCTCCCTCCCTCCCAACAATCTTCTCTCCCTCCCTCCCAACAATCTTCTCTCACTCCCTCCCAACAATCTTCTCTCACTCCCTCCCAACAATCTTCTCTCACTCCCTCCCAACAATCTTCTCTCACTCCCTCCCAACAATCTTCTCTCCCTCCAACAATCTTTTCTTACTCCCTCCCAACAATCTTCTCTATCCCCCTCCAACGATCTTTTCTCCCTCCCAACAATCTTCTCTCACTCACTCCCAACAATCTTCTCAATCCCCCTCCCACAATCTTCTCTCTCTCCCTCCCACAATCTTCTCTCTCTCCCTCCCAACAGTCTTGTCTCCCTCCCTCCACAATCTTCTTTTCCACCCTTCCAACAATCTTCTCTCTCCCTCCCACAGTGGTCTCTCCCTCCCTCCCTCCCTCCCTCCCTCCCAACAGTCTTCTCTCCCTCCCTCCCGCCCAACGGTCTTCTTTCCCTCCTTCCCTCCCAGCAGTTTTCTCTCCCTCCTTCCGAGCAATCTTCTCTCCCTCCCTCCCAGCATCTTCTCTCCCTCCCTCATTCCCCAACACTCTTCCCTCCCTGCCTCCCAGCAACCTTCGCTTCCTGCTCCATCCCTCTTTCTCTCGCCCACCACACCCTCAGTCTCCATCTCCCTCCTCTTCCCTTCCATCACAACCCTCTCTTTCTACCCACACCTTCCCCTCCTCCATCCTTCTTCCCTCCTCCTCCATCCTTCTTCCCTCCTCCTCCATCCTTCTTCCCTCCTCCTCCATCCTTCTTCCCTCCTCCTCCATCCCTCTTCCCTCCTCCTCCATCCCTCTTCCCTCCTCCTCCATCCTTCTTCCCTCCTCCTCCATCCTTCATCATTCTTCCCATTTTCTACAACCACCTCATTCTCCAACCCTCCCCCCCTTCCTCAACTCTCCTCCCTTTATCCGCCCCTCCCACCCCCATCGTTCTTTCCCCCACCCTCAGCCTCCTCACACCCATCTCCCCCTCTCCTCTTCCCTCAACCTTTTCATTCTCCTCCTCCTCTACCACACTCCCCCCCCCCCGCTCACAACCCTATCATTCTCCAACCCTCCCCCAACCATCATAACACTCTCCTTCGAACATCACCTTCTCTCCCTCACCTCATCCCCTTCATCCCTCACCCTCCTCTCCCTTCCCCTTCACCCCTCCCCCTCTCCCTCATTCCCTCAGCCCTTCATTCGTTCCCCCCACCATGACAACCCCCTCCTATGAGCAACTCCTTCCCTCAGCCTCCTCTCCCTCACCCTCTTCTCTCCCTCCCTCACCCCTCCCCTTCCCCTCCCTCACCCCCTTACCCCTCCCCTTCCCCTCCCTCACCCCCTTACCCCTCCCCCTCCTCCCCCTCACTCCTTCATCCCTCCCTCACCCCTCACCCTCACCCATCCCTCACCCCTCCCTCACCCCTCCCTCACCCTGCTTTTCACCGACTCTGGCCTCCTCCCAACACCGACACATTTACATCCGAGTCAAGCTGCCTTTGTGGACTTTATTCTCGTGGCCCTAGGAGGCTGCCAAGTTGTGTGTGTGTGTGTGTGTGTGTGTGTGTGTGTGTGTGTGTGTTGTTCCCCTCACCTTTCTTATGTACCTTTTATAGAGCTTGGCCTTACCTACGGGGACACAGGATCAAAAGGCGTAGAGCTTTGTGTTGTCAGCTCTATGGTTAGACGGCTTATTGCTTCTCTCCTTCATCACTTCTTCCTCTTCATTGGTGGCTTTTTTGACTTTAGAAACGGCAATTAGCTTTACACACACACACACACACACACACACACACACACACACACACACACACACACAGAATGTACTGTACTCACAAAACGGACAAAAGCATTACGTGAATCATTTTTTTTTCTTTCTTCTCTTTTTCTTTTCTTCTTTTTTTTTTCTACAAATGCAAAATAGTCTAATAAACCTAGAATATAGAGAGAAAAGTTTACCAGGACTCCTCGCCAGCCTGTAGGAGTCTGCATGTATAAAATGTATCTCAGAATGACCCAGTTTGCATGACCTCAGACTCATAACGTAGTCCTCTCTCTCTCTCTCTCTCTCTCTCTCTCTCTCTCTCTCTCTCTCCTTTTGTTAACGTCTTCACCTAAATAATGCCTAATTCTGGTATATTCTTGCTACCTGATGACGCCTGGTGGATGAGTGGGTTAAGGTGCGCCAACCGTATATCAGCTGTGAAGGGTGTATATCTGAAGAGTGGTTGGAGTTTATTGCTCATTTGATGCTACTCAGGGATGTGCGAGGCTGGCCACCCTTAAATGTCGGGTGTGAATACTTAGCCCCGAATTCCGAAGCTGTTGGTGGGAAAAAGAAGTACAGGATACTAGATGATGCTTGCTACCTCCAGAGAGAGAGAGAGAGAGAGAGAGAGAGAGAGTATTGGATGATAGATGATGCTTACACCTCCAGAGAGAGAGAGAGAGAGAGAGAGAAAAGACAGACAGACGGACAGACAGACAGACAGACAGACATGTAATTCATCTCAGAGAACATCTCGCAATGGAGGGGTTAATTTAGTCTATATCCCAGAAGAGTAACCTTTGAGTTGAATAAAACTGGTAAAAGCAAAAAATATAATAACTGTACATATAAACAAATAAATAAATAAGTAAATAAATGAGTAAAAATAATGTCCTCCATCTAAAGGGATTATATTTACGAGTATATCATTGTCTGAAAGTATGCTCTGTCTTCAGTGTAGGACGATCTCCATTCTGTTAACTATCTATCTGTCTATTGCCAGACGCCTCAATCCCGTTTGGGGTGGCCACAAACAAATCGCCTCCAAGTCACTCTGTCCCCCACCATTTTACTGCCCTGCTCCCAACTCACACCCCCCTCTCTCATATACCTCTCCACCCCATCCCTCCATCTCATCCTCGGCCTCCCCCTCCCTCTTCCCCCCTCCACCTCACTCACATACACTCTCTTCGTCAGTCTTTCACCCTCCATCCTCTCCACATGGCCAAACCACCTCAGTGTGTTCCTCATAACGCATCCTATCACATCCACATTCACACCACAACGCTCCTTTATATCCTCATTCGTCAGCCTGTCTCTCCATGTGACTCCACAGGCTCCTCTTAAATAACTCATTTCCACTGCTCTCACTCTTGACTTGTGTCCTTCCAACAATGTCCAAGCTTCACTTCCGTACGTTAGAGTTGGTATCACAATACTGTCATGTAGTAACTTTTTCACTTCCATGCTCACTTCCCTGTTTCTTATCACTGCTTTCAAAGAACCAGCAACCTTTCTTCCCTGCTGTACCCTTTCAAGCACTTCATCCTCCAAACCTCCATCCTTACTCATCACACTACCCAAATACTTAAACGTACTCACATTTTCCAATTCCTCACCATCCAACCTCGCTGTACATTCACTAACTTCACCTCTCTCAAAGACCATCACTTTACTCTTCCCTACATTCACCTTTAAGTTCTGTTTCTTACACACCCTCTCAAACTCATCCACCAAACCTTGCAGCTCCCCTTCGTCTTCACTCAACAACACAGTATCATCTGCAAACAACAGTACAGGGAGTTTCCAAACACTATCCTCTCTCACCAGGGCCACTCCAGCATCCACTACCCTACCTTGTACCTCTTTTATTACCCCATCCATGTACAGATTGAACAACCATGGAGACATGACACATCCCTGTTTCAAACCAACTTTCAAAGAGAAAAATTCACGAAGTTCACCATCCACACGCACTGCAGCCTTCGCACCATCGTACATACTCTTCACAGCATTCAACAACTTCCCATCTACTCCATATGTTCTTAACACTTTCCACAATCCTTGTCTATCCACCCTGTCATATGCTTTCTCCAAATCCATGAAAGCCGCATACAACTTCTTTCCCTTCTCTAGAAACTTTTCCACTAAAGATCTAAGAATGAATATCTGATCTACACAACCTCTTCCCTTCCTAAAGCCTCCCTGTTCTTCTCCAACTAATTTCTCTGTTCTTTCTCTAACTCTGTCTATAAGTATCCTACCATACACTTTTCCTATTATACAAAGAAGACAAATGCCCCTATGATTACCACACACTTCTTTTTCCCCTTTTCCTTTGTACAAGGGAATAATTATACCTGACTTCCAATCCTCCGGGACTCTACCTTCCTCCCAGGCCAATCTGCACATCTTCCACATCCATTCTACTACTATCTCTCCCCCTTGCTTCAGCATTTCACCACACACTCCATCAATTCCTGGGGCTTTCCCCGATTTAACTTTCTTCATTGCTTCCACAACTTCTATCCTACTGATTTCTTCCTGTCTTCTCACCTCCCTCCTTCTCCCAGCCATTCCCCAGCTACTTATACTCGCATTACTTCCATCCTCTACGTTCAACAATTCCTTAAAGTGTTCTCTCCATCTGCTCACTTTTTCTCCCTTCTCCACCAGTAACCTACCATTTTTATCTTTCACTCCCCTGCTATCTTCACTTCCATCCTGTCTTACTCTTTTCACTTCTCTCCAGAACATTTTCTTACAGTCCCTCCACTTTACACTCAAATTCCTTCCAAATTCCTCATCCACTCTCTTCTTACTCTCTCTTACTAATCTTTTCACCTCTCTCTTTCTTTCCACATATAACTCTCTCTTCCGCCTCTCAACTTCTTCCACGCCCCTATTTCTCATCCATTCATTATATGCTTTCCTCTTTTGTGCCACAGCCTGTTTCACCTCTTCAGTCCACCACGCTGTTCCTTGCACCCCCCTCCGTCTTCTCTTCCTTCCACACACCACATCACATGCTGCACATATTTCTTCTGTAAATATCTTACACACACCTTCCACGTCTCCCATCTGCTCCAATTCATATTTGCCCAATCGTTCCTCCACTTCTCTCTTATACTCTGCCTTTTTCTCATCCTCTTGTAACCTTTCCACTCTCCTTGCAACTACTCCTTTCTCTCGTCTTTCCCTTCTTCTATTCCTCCATCTTACTTGCATTCTAATTCTGGCCACCACCAAGTAGTGGTCAGAAAGTCCACTCCCCCAACCTCTATACACTCTTGCATCCTTTACACATCTTCGCATCCTTTCATCCACACACACATAATCAATCATTGCCTTCCTTTCATTCAGTTCACCACCCACCCTTCTCATCACTCGCCATGTATACCTGTGGATCATTTTATGCCTGAAGAGGGTATTGGCTATCACCAACCCCTCTCCCAGCACAAATGTCCACTAACGCACTCCCATTCTCATCTATCTCAGCAGGCACACCCCACTCACCAACTATTCCACTTTAATTAAATTGTTTTTATTTTTATGGACCTAAGCTGCTTTCACAACTCAAACACTAAATCGTGGTTGTGTGAGATTCAGTGAGCCTTAGGTATAGGGTAGCAATGAGTCTTCTTGGTTACTAGCCAAATTTACCCTTCAATCTGACTACACCTGGCTGTCTACGAAGGTGAAATGGGGTCACTTTTTTATTAGAGAAGAATAAATGCGTCATATTAACATTAGTATATTTTTCAGCAGATCATGAAAAACGAATTAAATTATATGAACGTCGTACGTTGATCTGTGCAGAGAAAGAGAGATGGAGAAGATGGGATTTGGCCACGGTGGGATGGTTTATATGAGATGGAAGCTTACCAAAAAGCCCAAACCTGATTAGTATTAGTTTACCCGGGGCTGATGATACTATGATGCAAGGAGGAAATGCATTCCGTAGTGTCCTCAGCATCAAGCCTGCCTTCAACCCTCTTTCCTGTACTGCACACACATTCCCTTGAAAAGATGACGACGTTATCACAGTGAACGACGCATAACCAAATGGAATACATTTTTTTATTTTTACGCTTGCGACCCCTTCCCCTTTGAACCTTTTTAAAATTGTGTTGAATCCTTTCGTTAAGCTCCGTCTTCAGCTTTTTTTTTTTTTTTTTTTTCCCTCCATGGATCTTTTGTAGCGCCTATGACTGCTTTTTATTATTCTTAGCCTCTTAGAACCTTGCGGCATTTTCGTTTTTCTACTTATTAATTAATTAATTTATTTATTTATACCATTTCCAACCTCCTTGAACCTTTGGGAACCTCTTTGAACTTTTCTGAGTATGCTTACATCTTTTTAAACCTTTCTGAACTTTCTCCATCACGAAGGGAGGGGAGAACAAAAGAGACGAGATGTGGAGGAGGACTAATGGGCCACACCCTCAAGGGGTCGGCAGGAACAATACAGCCACACAATTGGGTTCAGCGGGACAAGGGTGTAGGGAAGGAGTCCATCAGTTTTGACACTAGACGAAAGTTTTAAGAAATATGTCGCCTCGGATGTAAAGGAATCATCATCATCATCATCACCATTCTCATAATCAGCTAGACCATCATCATTATCATCATTCAGACAATCGTCATCATCATCATCATCATCATTCATACAATCATCATCATCATCATCATCATTCAAACAATCGACATCATCATCATTATCATAATCTTTTTCAGTCAGATCATCATCATCATCATTATCATCGTCGTCGTCGTCGTCGTCGTCGTCGTCGTCGTCGTCGTCGTCGTCATTACCACTCAAACCATCATCATCATCATCATTCACTACAAGGTGAAGGTTTCTCCCATCTTTGTCCTTAACCTGTTCCACCCAGTCCCAGCAAATCTCCGAACTTTGTCTCTCCATCTTGTTCTCTGTCTCTTCCTCTCACTCTCTCCATCTTGTTCTCTGTCTCTTCCTCTCACTCTCTCTCCATCTTGTTCTATCTCTTCCTATCATTGTCTGTCTATCTTATTCTGTCTCTTGCTCTCACTGTTTTTCCATCTTGTTCTCTGTCTTCCTCTCACTCTCTCTCCATCTTGTTCTCTGTCTCTTCCTCTCACTCTCTGTCCTCCTTTTTCTGTCTCTTCCTCCCACTCCATCTCTGGGCTGCCACTCAGTTACCCTGGCTGTCCATCTGTTATCTGTTCTACGAAGGACGTGACCTGCCCACATCCATTAATATCCCTTGCTTTCGTCTGTTCCCTTATCACACGAAGCTTTCTTTATATCAGATGCCTAATTCAGTTTCCTTATTCCATATCTCTCGCTAATACACTGGGGAGAGAGCGATCCAAAAATGAAATATTTAACACGAATGCAAAGTATAACGAGAATCCTATTATTATTTTTTTTTTTACTCTGATTAGGCATTCTCTCTCTCTCTCTCTCTCTCTCTCTCTCTCTCTGCATAAATTCCATGGACCAAGAAGGAATAACCACTCGTGTCTCAAAATTTACCTGGTGAAAAACAGAGCACATAAAAGAACACCTGTTGTCATCATCTGTTGATTAGCACCTCCAACACCTGGATGGGGTTTCACACAAATTGGAGGTGATGAAATGAGCACACACATTCAGACACAGACATAAACACACTTACATAGACATACATACACGCATAGGGTGACAACAGCACATGCACAAAGCAACCAAAACAAACATAATGTTACAAAAATACCAACACACACACACACACACACACACACACACACACACACACACACACACACACACACACACACACACACACACACACACACACACACGTACATAGACATACACACATAGGGTGACAACAGCACATACACAAAGCAACCAAAACAAACACAATACTACAAAAATACACACACACACACACACACACACACACACACACACACACACACACACACACACACACACACACACAGTTCCCCCACTGTGAACCATTCTTTGTTACTGGATCCTACCTCACCTCATCTTTAAGCTGGAAAGAGGATCAGATTGATGATGCTGAAATGTGTGTGTGTGTGTGTGTGTGTGTGTGTGTGTGTGTGTGTGTGTGTGTGTGTGTGTGTGTGTGTGTGTGTGTGTGTGTGTGTGTGTGAGAGAGAGAGAGAGAGAGAGAGAGAGAGAGAGAGAGAGAGAGAATGACTATATGCGAATTTTCTGGCACAAAGCTAAATATACCTAACATGCCCTGGCTTCTGATATGACACCAATGTTTAAGCATTTAAACACACACAACACAGACTTGGATGATGATGATGATGATGAAAATGATATGTATATGTATGTGTATATATGTACATCCTAGTAAAAACAAGAAGCTGTGCCAAGACACAGCAAACCCGTCCCCGGCAGTCATTTTAGTGCTGACGTACTGTATATAACACAACAGAGTATCTAGTCAAAGATGTCACATATCAAATTTGGAGTAAATCGGGTGAAAATTGACGATTTTATGCCCATTTGAAATTCTCGGGCCAACCCTCCTGACATTGACTCCCCTACCGCCACTGTTGGGGGGGGGTGACCCCCCTGATGTAATGAGGCATGTTATAGGATGCAGATTTAAAAGATGCACCTTTAGGTTTTGGTTTCATGTCGATATGACGAATCTGAAAGGAGTTATGGCGAAAAAATTTTTTTTTTTTTTTTATACATTTTTTGGGCCTACGGCTTTGGCCTAAATTTAACAAGGTTATCAGAAGGTTATAGCCCATCATCCTTGCAAGTTTAGTAAAAACGCACCAGCAGTTTTTGCGTGGAGTTGTTAACAGACAGACAGACAGACGGATAGATAGACGGACAAACAAACAATGAGACAAACCGAGTGAAAACAATACCCGTCCACGAGTCCCTCCGGAGCGGGGACGGGTAAAAATAAACAGAGCATTCTCTGAATAGGTTCCCAATGTTTAGATACAAACACAAAGCATTGACTGGCTCGGAACGACTTCAGGCCACTTCATTACCTGCTAATCACCTGTTCTGCTGAAATCATTTTGTTAATGACGCCTGAAAGGAGCTCGTTATTCGTCTAGCAAACACAATTAGACCATAATTAATAGAGTCTATTGATGTTGTTGGTTTGTCATTATGGTTTTTGAGGTGGATGTGCTGATAGATAGATAGATGGATAGACAGATAGACAGACTGATTGATTGATAGGTAGATAAAGAGATAGACAGATGGATACTGATAGACAGATAGAGACAGACACAGACAGACAGACAGACAGCGAACGTGTTAACTCCCCAAACGTTGACCTTTATAAGTCCCTTCAGACCGAGTACGTCCTTTTTATTCCATATTTTATTGTTACCGGACGATTTAAAGGTAGGACAGCACCCGAGAAATGATGGGGTAAACACATATATACAGTAGGCTACAACGCACGTGCATGGGTAGGTGTTGGAAGGTGTGTGTGTGTATGTAAATGTGTGGGTGTGTGAATAGGTGTGTGGGCAGGTATGAGCACGTGTGTGGATAGGTTTTGGTAAGTGTGGGTATGTGTAGACAGCTGTGTGGTATGTGTGGACAGGTTTGTGGGAAGGTGTGGACAGGTGTATCGGTAGGTGTGATAAAGTGTGTGGGTATGTGTGTATGAATGTGTGGGTAAGTAAGGGCAGGTGTACAGTAGGTACTGTAGATGTATGGGTAGGTGTGGATGGGTGTGTTCAAGTGTGTGTACATGTGTGGGCAGGTGTGCTGAGGTGTTGGCAGGTGTAGGTAGTTACAACAGAAAACACGTAAAAGATGTCAAGAATAACACCCGTAAAAGCCATAACCACGGATGCACTATTTGTACTGAACTAGACTCTGAAGTACCATCTTTGCCACCTGGTGTTGTGGTGTTGTGAAGTAAGGGTGGACTGGGGTAGGAGGTGGTGTGAGGAAAGGTGGAGAGGTGGTGTGAGGGAGAGAAGTGGTGGAAAAGTCGTATGAGCGAAGGAAGAAGTGGAGAAATGGTGATGTATGGAAGTAGAAGAATGCAAGGGTAACTAGTATGATGTGATGTGATGTGATGTTGATAGGTTCAGATGAGATGAGATGAAGCGATGTAAAATGAAATAGTGTGAAATGAGGTTACAGGATAAATGGACCACTATTATTTAAAAAAAAAAAAAAAAAAAAAAAAAAAGATGTATGTTTAGAATTACGTAAGCAGTTGATGACAGTAAAAAGATCATGGCAGAGTAACAACAGAGGTCGTTGGTATAAGTAATGTAAGCAAAGTAAGAGCAAATATGTTAGAGAAGATAGTATTTGGATTAGAATAATTAACTCTTCCAGTACGGTGGTGTCTAATAACCTGCGGCGCAAAGCGTAAATGAGAGCAACACGAACTTGTCTTGTTGTCATTGGAGAAAACCTTTACGGGCGGTGGGTGGAGAGGGGCGGGGCTTAAATGACAAGTTGCATGGCACTGAGTATACCTCAATGCTAAATAAACCCGCCTGGCGTTAGCTGGAATAGAAAGCTAGAGCTGTTCCGAAAATGAGAAACTGACTCGTAACTGTACTGGCACTCACAGGCTCATAGTAACTCCCTCTTACTTGAATAAAACCATTTGGCGCTGAGTGGAAAAAGAACAATACTATTTTCTCGAATATGACAGGGTTAACATATATATCAAAAAAGAAAACTGCACTATAATAGGTTACAAGAGAAACTATATGCATGGAATTCGCGAGTGAAATATGTCAAAATATCAGAAAAGGAAAATAGATAGGTGGGTGGCTATTAACTAATTGTGATGAGCATATAGACAGGCATCAAGTAACGCGATTATGCACTAGATACTTTGTTTGCTCGAAAAATATCACTGTTTAAAAGTCATTAGTCCAACTCGCAGGCATGTTATCTGAGAGAGAGAGAGAGAGAGAGAGAGAGAGAGAGAGGGAACGCCCTAGACTCTCTTTATGCCGTCGCCTTTCCTGTTCTACTTTATTCCTCCACCTTTCATTTCTGTCCCTCATTCTTCCAACATGTCTGATACTTCTTTCATCTCTCTCTCTCTCTCTCTCTCTCTCTCTCTCTCTCTCTCCATTCTAAGCAATCTTCCTTCATATATTCTTCCGCTTAAAATTTCCATCTCTATCTCCATTCCCTCATTCTTCTCTCAGATCAAAGCCGCTTAATCCCTAATAATGGTTGTTTCCCCCTGCCACTTTCTGCCACTGTCCCCCATGAACAGTTGACAACATATGCACCTGGGACAGCATCACTGTAGAGATGAGGTCTGACATGACTGCATTTGACATCCTTCACGTCTGCATATGTTATTTTGGTGGCGGTAACATAAATGAACTTGGCTGTCAAATACTGAACGAAGTGGACAAGTAACTGTGATACATGGATGTCAAAAGGAAGTCTCTCTCTCTCTCTCTCTCTCTCTCTCTCTCTCTCTCTCTGTCGAGAATTTTAAGCAAACGACACTGATGACGCTGATCCGTGGCGAGATAAATTCACCATTGTCAGTTGCTACGAAATCGCTATACTGATTTTCAAAGTCCATGAAGAGAGAAGCAGGAAAGGCAACAGGACTTCTGAGGCCGACTGTGCTTCATGGTATCCTTCCACCGTCTATTCCTTGCTCTATCTCTCCATTTACCTTTCATTCCTTGCTCTATTTCTCCTTCTACCTTCTATTCCTTGCCCTATTTCTCTTTCCACCTTCTCTTCCTTGCTCTGTCTCTCCGAACCATTTTTATCACCACTTCTTCCTGTCACTTTTATCTGACCTCCTCATGTTCTCCTCCAGTTTATCATTCCATCTCAGTCTTTCTTTCCTTCATTTCTTGCCAGTCCCTCAAAATTTCTTAATCATTATCACCACCACACCGTCCTTCCCCTCTATGCTGCTCTCCCTCATACATTTCTTCAACACCTTCCACCTCATTCTTATTTTCGTAGCAACATCTCGAAGTCTCTCCATCACTCCTTACCACTCTATTTCTCACTCCCCCACGCCACTCCAGGCCCCCTCCTCCATGTACTTCTCTGTCTTAACTTTCCATCTCAGTTTCTTCCTTCCATCTTTAATTCGTTTTTCAGTTCTTCCATCCATCCCTATTACTGTTTATCACTATAGTTCTTTCACGTTAACTTGGCCCAGAATTTCGTCCTTTTACAGCTTATTTTGCGTAACGTAGTGACGGAAGACAATACTATGGCTCTACGTTCTTTCCATAACACTTCTTCGTGACTAGCACTCTGTTCTAGTGTTAATCCATTGCTCCAACTCAACATTCATGATGGAGAGTTGGCAGTTTTAGGCCAAGTTGGAGTAGAAAGGGTATAGCCTCTCCTGCCACTCCCAGTCACTCTCCTTCATCTATTTTCCTTTATCCAGCTTGTTCTCTTTCTCTTATTACATTTAATGGGTTAATGGGGAGAGTCTAAGGCCCGTATTCTCGTCGGGTAAGTAGGCTCCCTAACACCTCTTTCTTAGCGATTTATTTTCCAAACGACTTATTAATTTAATATCGCCTGGTTTGCTTCTCATGTCTTTTCAGTGTCGACATAGATTGCATGAAAATTACACAAGAATACAGTAGCGGAGCAGAATCAGAAATAAATCGGTAAGGCATGAATATCACAAGAATGTAGTAACGAAGCAGAATAATAATAAATCAGAAAGAAAGAGGTGTTAGTAAGTGTCCTGACCCTACTGGAATGCCGTCCTTAGCCACTCCACAACAAAGAGATTCAACTGAGATGAAGAAAATGTGGCAGTGGCAACAGTAAATACTAAGAATTATAACAATAATAATGATAATGATGATGATAATAATAATAATAATAATAATAATAGTAATAATAATAATAATAATAATAATAATAACAATAATAATAACAATAATAATAATATTAATAATAATGATGATGATGATACGAGTACTAATAATAATGTTGATAATTTCAACATTTGATCGACCTTGAGTCTGTCCTTCCAGGGTCATTCAAGGTCACATCTTATGGTGGCAGCAGACTTTCCACATGACTTGCTATCAGTGAATAATAGTAACCATGTGTCTGTCTCTCACCGTTTGGCTGAATTAAGCTGTCAAAATATGTGTGACCTTTACTTTGACCTTTCAAGGTCCCACAGATCAAATGTAATGGTGCCAACAGACTCCCATAAATGACTTCCTATTAGTGAATAAGAGTAATCATGCATCTGTCTCTCACCATTTGGCTGTATTCAGGCCTCAAAATATGTGTGACCTCTAAGCTGACCTTTCAGGGTCACCAAAGGTCACATCTGATGGTGTCTATAGGATCTTCATATATGACTGCCTATTAGTGATTAATAGTAACTATGTGTCTATAGATGACCTTGAATTTGACCTTTCAGGGTCAGATTCAAGGCCCTCAACCCTGGGGCATTTTCACCAAAATCGAATCACCTCCTCGGTGTGTCATACCTAACCTGTGTGCAAAGTTTGAAGATGATCCGTTCATTCCTGCACAGACTCACATACAAATAAATAACAAATAAGCAAACAAATAAATAAATAAATGAATGCCGGCGATCACATACATCTCTTCCACAGTGAATTGTGGGTGGAGTGAATACTTCAGTAATAACAGCCACCACCACCACCACCAACAACAACAACAACCATACAAATACTCGTTCAGCAAGGTTAATGGGAATAGGCCAAAGATCATATTAAAAGTTGCTAACATTTCACACCATCCAACAAAGAAAACTGTCGCCCAGGTCAGAGGTCAGGGTCAAAGCACAAGGGTCTGTTTTCATTAAAGATGAGGGTGTGGAAAAATCGCTTTGTGTGTTAGGGCAGTTTTTCATAAATCAAAAGGACGATTGAAATTTTATAGTCTCCCCCAGGTCTCCCTCTGTGTGTGTGTGTGTGTGTGTGTGTGTGTGTGTGTGTGTGTGTGTGTGTGTGTGTGTGTGTGTGTTTTGAAGGGAAGGGATGGGTGACTATAAGGAAAAAAGGGAAGGGAAGGGGAAAAAGGAAAGAAGGGAGGGAAGTGGATGGGGAAGGAGAGAGGAGGGTGAAGGGAAATGAAAGATGGGAGAAAGGGGAAAAAAAGGGAGGAGTAGGGAGAGAGGGAGAGGGAAGGGAGGGGGAGGAGAACAGAGGGAGGGAAAGGAGGGGAGGAGATGAAAAGGAAATGAAGAGGGGAGAAGAAGGAAAAGGGAGAAGGGGAAACGAAGGAGAAAGAGGGTAGGAGGCATATGGAGGACCTAAATGGTGCGGTAAAAAGGAAGGGTGGGGGGAAGTAGGAGAGAGAAAGGGAATGGTTAGGAGGATGGAGGGATAGAAGAGAAAAAGAAGGGAGAAGAGGTATGGGGTAGTGAAGAGTAGAAGATAGGGAATGGGAGAGAGAAGGGAGAATGGATAGGGAGCGGGAGGAGTATAAGGGAGAGAGGAGGAAGAAGGGATGGAGAACGGGATGGAAGGTAGGATGGAAGGAGGAAGGGATAGGAAGGAAGAAGGGAGGAAGAGGGGAGAGAAGGACGAAAGAGAGAGAATGGGAAAAACGAATGAGGAGAGGAGGGAGAGGTGAGGGAGGGAGGGGGGAGGAAGGTGGGGGAAGGGGGGAGGGAAGACTTTATAGAAGGGGAGAGGCTGTGCCTTTGTGCCAATACGATATGAACAAAGATGAGAGAGGGGACATAATAAAAGTGAGAGAGAGAGAGAGAGAGAGAGAGAGAGAGAGAGAGAGAGAGAGAGGGCAAGCTTTGGAGAGTAAACAGTTTGAATTATTGTTATTATTGTTGACGAAATGAAGGTGTATGCTGCGAGAAAGCGCCATAAGTATACGGAAAATGAATGTGTATGAAGTAATTGAATGTGTAAGAATATGTATGAATTGAATGTGTATGAAGCCAATGAATGTGTATGAATATGTATGATGTGAATGTGTATGAAGTCAGTGAATGTGTATGATTATGTATGATGTGAATGTGTATGAAGTCAGTGAATGTGTATGATTATGTATGAAGTGAATGTGAATGAAGTCAGTGAATGTGTATGAGTATGTATGAAGTGAATGTGTATGAAGTCAGTGAATGTGTATGATTATGTATGAAGTGAATGTGTATGAAGTCAGTGAATGTGTATGAGTATGTATGAAGTCAATGTGTATGAAGTCAGTGAATGTGTATGAGTATGTATGAAGTCAATGTGTATGAAGTCAGTGAATCTGTACGAGTATGTATGAAGTGAATGTGTATGAAGTCAATGAATGTGTATGATTGTGTATGATGTGAATGTGTATGAAGTCGATGAATGTGTATGATTGTGTATGAGAAGATGTATGACTATGAAGTGAATGTGTATGACTGAAAATATATATGAAAGCAGTGAATGTGTGCTAATGTGTATGAATATGTGTATAAAATCAATGAATGTGTATGAATAAGAAAGTTCCATAGGTAAGCGGAAAATGAATGCGTATGAAATCAATCAATGGGTATGCTGGAAGGAAGCTAAAAAAGTAAAAGGAACATGAAAGTGTATGAAGTGAATGTGTATGAAAATAGTGAGTGTATATGAAAATGTACATAAAATCAATGAATGTGGAGGGCTGTGTTTGGAAATATATATGAAATCAATGAATGTGTATGAAATCAGTGAATATGTATAAATGTGTATACTATGAGGAAGCACCGTAAGTAAACGGAAAATGAATATGTATGAAGTGAATGTTTTTGAAATCAATGAATGTGTATGAAGTGAATGAATATGTATGATTGTGAATGAGAATGTGTATAAAATCAATGAATGTGTATGAGTGTGTATGAATGTACATGAAATTGTGTATGACATCAATGAATGTGTATGAATGTATCTGTGAATGAATTTGTATGAAATTGTGTATGAAATCAACATGTGTGTAGTAATGTGTATACTGTGAGGAATCGCCATAGGTCAAAAGAAAATGAATGTGTATGAAAATATATGTAAAATCAATGAATGTGTATGAAAATGTATATAAAATCAGTGAATATGTATGAAAATGTATATAAAATCAATGAATGTGTATGAAAATGTATATAAATTTAATGAATGTGTATGAAAATGTATATAAAATCAATGAATGTGTATAAATATATATCCTTGGGTAATGGAGATAAAAGATAAGGGAAAATTATATCTTTTTGACCCAAGATAACAAGAGATAGTATTCAGGGCAGCTATATTTCAAGTGTCTTCCGCAGTACCGTTCTCTTGATTTATTTTGCTTATGACACCTTAGGATTCCCTCGTTGGTTGATAATATGATTTTCGTGTCGACTTTGTTTTCGGTAAAATTATTCACAAGGATAATGGTGTGTAATGCAAAAAACAAATCGCTAAGGAAAAGTTGTTATGAAACTTCCTATGCCAGCTTAAATACTGGCCTACTTACCTTTTGAAGCAGGAGAGAAAGAGAGAGAGAGAGAGAGAGAGAAATGTACTGAATGCAAACTGTAGACTAACGATAATAAATACCACTAATATAGCCTCATCATCATCATCATCATCATCATCATCATCATCATCATCATCATCATCATCAGGGGGAGAGAGTTTACTA
>NC_137069.1:9918434-9940934 GCF_032717465.1 Coenobita brevimanus | reverse complement strand
CAAAATATTGAAGACTAACCATTTATGGATTTCGAAGAGTTTAAGACCAAGATAAAGTTTCATAAAGTTTCATTCATTTTTGGCGTCAATCCTTCTCCCCCCAAAATAAGTGAGAAAGTAAGTCCTACAGTATCGAGGTTAGGATGGATTATTATTGATTTCACGGATTAGGCTGATACTGGAGGGGAACGCCTTCACGTGGTGGTTCATATAACCAGGCGGGTCTGCTGCCCGGTTATACAAACATCCCTCTTCTCCTTCCCTATCCCCCTGAAGCGAGGATGATGAAGACACACACACGCACACACACACACACACACACACAGAAAGAAACAGAGAGAGAGAGAGAGAGAGCAACACCATCACCCCGATATAACTTCACTGATTTCAATATGTGAAGAAAACTGAACGAGGCTCCGACGTTTGAATTGTAAGCGCCATTACATTCTCTCTCTCTCTCTCTCTCTCTCTCTCTCTCTCACACACACACACACACACACACACACACACACACACACACACACACACACACACACACACACATGTTCTGGTGTCAACATCTTTTTCCATAAGAAGTTGTAGTATCACACATTTTACATAATAATTTTTAAAGCTGTTTAGTCATAATTAACAGTGTGTAATGAAGTGTGAATGATGAACAACCAAATATCATTTCGCTGTTAGCTGTGGTATAGGAAGAAGGTGGATGGCAGACCACAAGGGCCACCCTGTTTCAATTATAAAATGAAGGTTAGGAGAAGTGAAAAGATATCTGAATAGTGCGTAAGTGTAAAGTCCTGGGGAACCATTTATTATGTTGGTATATGTGAATGTACTTAATACCATTTAATAGAGGTGTATAATGTGCTAGTAGAGTTGTCATTTATCTCTACTTTTTGCATAAGCTGACCTCGCACCGCGCCCTAGTCGGCTTGGTGAGTGTATAGCGTCAGAGGCCGTTTTACAGTTTTAAAGGGAGGTGGTGTCGCTCCTACATATCTCTCGGGTCGCAGTTATATTACTCTGTGCCCAATAAAGAGATTTAATCTGCTCATTTCTGTCACCTTACGCTACCACTTAATAACAGACCAGCTTCCACCTTCTTGTGGCAGAGGACCTTTGGTGGGAAGTGTCGGGCAGTGACGGCGAGTAGCTGACGTGTACTACAGACAGTGTCGTCGATCCAACACGGTGGTCTAGTTATACTATACAGCAGAACACTTAATATGTAGTCAACTGCTACTCCATAACGGCTACATTAAATTGGTGGCCAGCAGTGCGACGATACATTTTATTGGTGCTAGCGGTGGCACGATATTTAGTGCTAGCCGTGTACCGATACATTAAATTGGTGTTCAGTGCTGGGATACGATACGTGCTAAAGGGATTTATGCTGTGAACCAGTAACCCTTGCAATCGCTCGTTCCTGAAGGTGAAACAGAAAATCTTACTCTACTGTTGTAAGGGGACTAATTACCAGTGAGTTAAGTGGAGCAGATAAACTGGAGTGGTGCATATTAATTCCTCCCATTATTCTGCCAGTGCGAGATTCCTATCTTAAGCACAAATTGGCAGTTATCTCGCCCTGTGGTGTGCGAGATATCTCCATCTTCAAGCGCAAACTGGCAAGAATCTCGCTCTCGTGTGCGAGAGGCGAGATAAGGAGAGTTCAAGCCAGTGCGGTGAGGAGTGGGTCAACTAGCGAGCGACTTCTAGCAACTAGAGACGCGGACGGCCGAGCGAGCCGAGGGGGAAAGTCAAGAGCGGCCGAGAGGTGCCACGATTGTGTGTGGTGTGTTGTGGCATCTGCCTGGCGTGATGCAGGGCGAACCACTCGCTTGCTAACTCCCACAGCGAGCGGGCTGCCGTGTATGGTTGGAGGAGTCTGGTGGAGTGTGGAACGTGGAATGTGGAACATCATCCTGGACTTTCATATCTAGGTAGTGTCCATGCATTAAATCCACACACACACACACACTTGAATCAACATACATTAGTTAGTTGATGAGTGGAAATAAAGGTTTCTCAGAATTCCCTTGAAATAAATATACTTTCTGTGTATTTTATATGTGTTCCATTCTCTGTCACTTACCATAACTATCCTTTTTTATGTCAGTTTATCTTCCTGTAACTGGGAGGGGAATATTACTGACAAGGTTGGATGGATACAGTGAAAAAGTGGGGACGTAGAATTAGGGAAATAGAGATTAACCCCACTAGACTTAGAATTTTATGAGTGGGTTGATACATCAAATAAAAGTGCTCAGACATATTAAATGAGTGAAGGACATATTGAGGATCAAGGTGATGAGGATATTTCTGAAGGACAGGATGAGGATATGAACGTTTTGCATTTGCTTTCTGGTCATACTTATTCAACAGTCCCAGAGCAATCAGTTAGATCCAAAATGGCCACTAGTCTTGCTAATGAGGGTAATCCTAGTGAGGAGACTGTGGAAGTTGAGACAACAACAGAACCTTTGGTCACTCAGGATATGCAAAATCCAGTCATTAGTGATAGTACTACAACCACTCACATACCTGTGTATACTTCAGATGTTTTCAGTACACCACAAGGTTTTGGACAGAATTTATTTTCTGTTCCTTATTCAAATGCATGGGGTATAAACACAGATGGTATTGGCATGCGAACCCAGAATCCTAATCAATGGGGCATGAATACTAACATTGACATGCAAACCCAGAATCCTAATCAATGGGGCATGAATACTAATATTGGCATGCAAACCCAGGGCCCTTGTCCAAATACCTGGGGCATGACTAACAATATGGGCGTGCAAGGTCAGACTAACCCTCTTCCTTTGTGGCAGATACCTGTACCTAATCTGGCTACTGATATAGTACAGCAGCATCCCAACTGTACTGAAAGTCAGGCTTTGGCGAAGGCAGGCATATGCTATGCAGAAGCTAGTAAAGCCTTGCAAACTTCGGGCTGGAGAGATACAGTTACTAGTTCTCCACAGCAAAGGACCAAGGCTGTTAAGCCAGAGGTGAAAAGATGGTATGTCATACATGGGCCTTGTCCTCATGAAACGGACTGTTGCCCCTTTGTCATTGGAAAGAGGAAGAAACTAGGGAACCCAGCTAGTTCGGGGGAAGCTCAGGGCCGCGCGCAAAAGTAATTAAAATAGTACAATCCACCAATGCGTGTGTGGCAGCTATTACTAAGGTGAACTTATTATCTATTCCTTGGATCATAGGGAAAGGCCAGCTGTCCCTGATCGTAGATACAGGGGCATGTACAAACTTTATTTCTAGTAAAGCGCTGGAAAGACTTAAAAGTGAAATGCCTCTAACAAACTGGACATTATCACCACCTGATGTAATGTTGACAGGTGTGACACGGAGTAGAATGAAGATTGTAAGCCAGGTGCCGTTGACATTGAGGGCAGATAAACGATCTCCCGTGTTACGTGCTACGTTTTATGAGGTTGAGGATTTTCCTCTGCCAGCTGATGGGCTGTTAGGCTTTGAGACCATGGAGGAGTATGATATAGTAATACACCCTCAAAGACATTCCATTTCCTTTAATGGGAAAGAGTTTGTAGGCCTTAATCCCTCAGCAACACAAACTGGAACTGGCATCCAATCAGGAGCCGTCCAACCAGTTGTGACCCCGACAAGTGAAGCGTCAAGGGAGTCCCCGGATACACACGAAGCGGAGGGTATGGACTGGAAGAAAGTCAGGGCTATAGTGAGTGGTAATCACCACTTACCCAGTCGAACTGTCTGTAAATTTCCTGTCCGAGTACCTGACGTGTCGGTGGGAACTGATGTAGCATGCTTAACTGAGACTGTAAAACATAAGGCATTGTCGCTGGAATCGACTCTGACTAGCGTTGGCCAAGACCAGAAGACGCCCCTCTTCATCGCAAATATGAGTGGTGGCGCAGTTAAGCTCAGAGATGGTTGTTATATAGGTGACTTGATGTGCTATGGTGCCCCCATAAAGGAAGTCGACGACGTGCCGGTGATCTCTCCTGTAGTTACATCTTAAGCAAGGACTCAGTCGGAACCCGTACGTCTGGCTAAGGAAAAACAGCTGGAGCAATACGTGAAGGACACGGATAATGTAGACCATAAAACACGACTCCTAGCCCTCCTTAGAGATTTCCGACGTAGTAGCACTTCCAGGAGAAGCGCTAGGTAGGACGGATAGGGTGAAGCATCATATTGGTTTGTGCCCTGGTACAAATCCAATTTATGTGCCCGCATACCGTCTACCGCACAGCCAAAGGGACGCTGTGGATGAGGAAGTTGAAAGGATGCTGCGTGATGACGTTATCCAGCCTTCCTCCTCGCCTTGGAAGGCACCACTCTTTCTAGTGCCTAAGAAGGACGGTGGTGTGAGACCTGTTGTGGATTTTCGGCAAGTGAACAAACAGTACCAGATCGTTACCCGATTACGCATCTGCGAGACTTACTTCAATCATTAGGTAAGGGAAATACTATGTTTACTTGTCTGGATCTAGCGTCAGGGTATTGGCAGGTGGAGCTGACCGAAGAGTCGCGTCCCATACTGCTTTTAGCACTCACCGTGGGCACTTGAATTTCTCCGGATGCCTTTTGGACTGAGTAATGCTCCTTTAACATTTCAGCGGATGATAAACCAATTGTTTGGCGAGATGTTAGGGCAAGACGTCTTAGCGTATCTAGATGACCTAATCATCGTGAGTAACAATGTTAACAGCCATTTTAACAAGTTAAAACGAGTGATGGAAACCTTGAGATCCGCAGGTCTGAAAATTAAGCTGTCAAAGTGTGAATCTGAAATCCAGTATTATATTTTTAGGACACCTAGTTGATGGTAATGGCATCAAGACTGTGCCGGACAAGGTAAGGCCAATGTTAAATTTTCCTACACCACAGAACAAGGATCAGATAAGTTGTTCCTAGGCCTTACTGGCTTTTATAGGAGTTTTGTCCACAAGTATGCCATCATAGCATCACCTTTAACAACGCTACTTAAGGAGGACGCTGCATGGAAATGGGGACCCTCAGAAGAGAAAAGCTTCAACGAGCTCAAACAAGCCATGTCAGAAACACCCGTATTAGCGTTTCCTGATTATACTCAACCTTTCTATCTGTGCACGGACGCCTCAGGTCTGGGTCTGGGAGCGGTGTTACAGCAGAAGGATGAGCAAGGAAAGACACATACCATAGCGTATGCTAGTAGGGCATTAAGACCCCCAGAGAAGAACTATTCGATGACACATTTGGAGACATTAGCAGTCGTGTGGGCGTTAGGACATTTCCGGGATATTATCTTTGGCTACCGGATAATTGTTTTAACTGACCATGCACCCATACGCGACTTGTTTAAAGGAAAAAACTTGCATGGTAAGGTTGCGCGTTGGTTTTGGCAAGGTAATGGAGTTTGATCCAGAGGCCAGATATTGACCAGGCCGTCAAAATGTTGTAGCCGACGCGTTGAGTAGAAACATTGCTGCTACCATAGCCGAGGATGTTGCTCTTGCTGAGTATTCCTCAGACACGGTAAAAGCGGAACAACGTAATGATGCGATGTGGTCTCAAGTCATCTATGCCTTGGAGTCTGGCGACGAGACTTGTCTACCTGAACTCCCAGTACCAATGACTCACTTCCATCTTCAACAGGGTCTTTTGTATAAGCAACCCCCAGGGAAGGACACTGCATATCAGTTGGTTGTTCCTGCTACCTTACAGCAAGCCGTGCTACAGTTAGTTCATGACGTACCTCAAGCAGGTCATCCCGGTCGCGATAGATGCATATGTGAGGCGAGAAAGAAATACTATTGGCCGACCATGAGGAAGGACATAGAAGCCCACATCAGTCAATGAGTCAAATGCGCGGAAATACGAGGAACGATGGGACTTCCGACTCCCATCTTAGAGTATCCTCTACCGGAAAAACCCTGGGATACAGTCTCCATTGATCTCTTAGCGTTGCCGAGAAGTTGTCAAGGTTCAAGTTATGTACTGGTGGCAGTGGACCATTTTCTCACGATTCACTGTTTTAGCACCTTTACAGACGAAAACTTCAGAGGAGGTGGCGCACGCTTTTGTGACTTCAGTGATTTGTCCATACTCTACACCTAAGGTATTGCTCAGCATAATGGCAGTGAATTTCGTAACCAGGTGTTACAAGAAATCTGTCGTATGTATGGAGTAAAGCAAGTTTTTGTAACGCCTTACAGTCCTAAGAGCAATGGCCTGGTGGAGAGAACAAACAGGAAGATACTGGAAGTCTTGAGACCAGTAATAACCTCAAATCAAGAGGATAACTGGGAAGACTGGTTACCACATGTAGCGGCGACCATCAACTCCTCAGAAAATTCATCAACTGGGAAGTCTCCTCATTATATCCTTTATGGAGAAGAGAAAGTGTTACCCTACGATTTGTTGACTGGACCTCCTACTCCAGTATACAACGAAGAAGACTACGCAAAGGTACAGTTGTTGAAATTCCAACGTATACACAGTGAAATACGGAAAAGATTAAAAGCCTCAAGAGCGGAGATGATGGCGAAACAATACAAAGGTAGTCAAGAAAAGACGTTACAGGCAGGCCAGAAGGTCATGATCCACAACCCTAAGAGAATTTCCAAGCTCAGACCTAAGTTCCGCGGACCATATACCGTTGTGGAACGAGTACGTGGAAATACTTATAGAATAAAGGATGAAGCTAATGGAACTCAGGAGGCAGTACATGCTGATAGGATCAAACTAGTAAGTCAAGAGCTAGGCCTATCGTCTGATGTGTTGTGCCCTCTGTCTTCATCGCAGTCTATGTCATCATCCGTACCTGTCCCTAACCAAGAGTATCACAGCAAGCTACGATCCCACAACAAGAGTGATTAAGGGAGTATCTACTCTTGCAGAAAAAAAAAATGTGGCTGTGGCTCATACTCCTAGTGCGTTGCTTGGGGTGGACCTATGGAATGACATCGGACATGGACACGACTGCATTAATGCCAGGAGCACTGAAGAGCCCACTTGGAGAAGTCGTGGTAGTGGAAGATGCAGTATGCGTCTACTATCCAATGGAAGGCTATCTCCAAACGCCAGATATTGTCAAGGAGGTCTCCAAGGGCTTGTCGAATCTCAGACAGCAACTGTTGGAAGTGGGAAAGATGTTTAATCGAAACCCACAATTGACGAACTCTGACACTGAAGCTTTGTTGAGCTTCAGACTAGGCATATAGACAGGCTCACCGACAGGCTCACTAACTTGCATGTAGCTTTACCTAACGTACACTCTGATCTTTCCAAGCATGTCCATGCACGTACTAAGAGAGGACTTGTGGATTTTCTAACTCTTTGGTACGGCATTCGATAAGGATGTAGTGCAATTGGGTAGACAGATGCATGACTTGACACTGGCCGCTAAAGCCAATAATAGATTAATCATGCATGTGTATAAACAGTTAGATGAGTTCACTAACAAAGCTAACGAGATAATTAGGACTACCAACCATCTAGTAGAGCTTGTGAACAACATCCAACTTAACTTACCAACCCTAGCTAACTTGGTGTTATTCGCTGAGTACTTACATGCTCTCGACGAGTCAACCACTGCTTTGGAGAGGCATGCAGCCAATATGGTGGACGGCTTAATCGATGCAAGTTTGAACAGGGTTAATGCTTTATTGCTGCCTACTAATATATTACCAAATGCACTTGATATATTAACAAATGCACTTGATATAGCTATGTGGAAGCATGGACTTATGCCACTCTTTGATCTGAGTCAACTGGAATATTATTACCCATTGTTAGAGGCCCAGTTGACCCATGAAGGCATCCTTATATTGGTACCTATGAGGAATGCTGTAACATACCAGGCATGGCGGTTCATTTCCTTCCCTTTTGCTACTGCTAATAATACACTTGTTATTATTGAAGAGGGTCCAGAGGTGCTAGTTGTCTCAGATGACAAGAAATATGTAGCAGAAACGACTATGGATGAATTTGAGAAGTGTAAGGCCTCATTTCTTGATCTCCATGTATGTCCTGCTTTCCATTTTGTCTTCGTACCATTAAAGGTAGAGGAGTGTAAGAGGGCCTTGTCGGACACAAATACTTCCTCTGCTCTGCAACGTTGCACTTTCCAACCCATTCAGTTGAAGTCAGTTTTCCATGCTCATATTCATACGAAACAGTACTTTTACTTTCCTGAGACAGAGGATGTAACTGTGATTTGTGCCTCGCAGAATCAATTCCTTACAGTAAAGGGGTACTATATTGCACCTGATTTTTGTGAGTTACACAGTAAAGAGATAGCAGTTCTGCCTAGCAAGCATCATTTAGCTTTGACAGTGAACTTCTCATCCCAGTTACGACCCTTTTTACCTTCATTCAATGTTACTTCCTTGAATGTGAACAGGCTGTCTCATGTATTAAAGGAGCTTACCTTCCTCTCCCACCTGAACAGGACTGATTTAGAGCCTTATGTACTGTCCTATCTTCCTTCATACCTTTCTCCTTCCTATTTTGGTCCTGGCATTGGTCTTCTACTTATTGTGGTCTTGTCCTGTGTTTGTGGTTTAGGCTACTATTTAAGACGCCAATTAAGGAACCCACTGATACCACGTGTCCATACTCGAGGATTGCAAGTGGATGTTCCTGAATAGTTAGCTACCCTACACTCTGGTTAGGCTACACGGTAGTTAGGACAACAATGTCGACGAGGACGTCAGTGGTGTGGCCGAGCGATGTTCTGGTGTCAACATCTTTTTCCATAAGAAGTTGTAGTATCACACATTTTACATAATAATTTTTAAAGCTGTTTAGTCATAATTAACAGTGTGTAATGAAGTGTGAATGATGAACAACCAAATATCATTTCGCTGTTTGCTGTGGTATAGGAAGAAGGTGGATGGCAGACCACAAGGGCCACCCTGTTTCAATTATAAAATGAAGGTTAGGAGAAGTGAAAAGATATCTGAATAGTGCGTAAGTGTAAAGTCCTGGGGAACCATTTATTATGTTGGTATATGTGAATGTACTTAATACCATTTAATAGAGGTGTATAATGTGCTAGTAGAGTTGTCACTTATCTCTACTTTTTGCATAAGCCCAGAGTATATGTAATGCTCGGCACCTCACTTTTTAGCTGACTTCACCGCGCCCTAGTCGGCTCGGTGAGTGTACAGCGTCAGAGGCCGTTTTACAGTTTTAAAGGGAGGTTGTGTCGCTCCTACATATCTCTCGGGTCGCAGTTATATTACTCTGTGCCCAGTAAAGAGAGATTTAATCTGCTCATTTCTGTCACCTTACGCTACCACTTAATAACAGACCAGCTTCCACCTTCTCGTGGCAGAGGACCTTTGGTGGGAAGTGTCGGGCAGTGACGGCGAGTAGCTGACGTGTACTACAGACAGTGTCGTCGATCCAACAAAGTGGTCTAGTTATACTATACAGCAGAACACTTAATATGTAGTCAACTGCTACTCCATAACGGCTACATTAAATTGGTGGCCAGCAGTGCGACGATACATTTTATTGGTGCTAGCGGTGGCACGATATTTAGTGCTAGCCGTGTACCGATACACACACACACACACACACACACACACACACACACACACACACACACACACACACACACACACACACACACACACACACACACAACACCATCACCGAGTATAACCTCATCGCGGATTTTCAATAACAAAAGACAAAGGACCGAAGCTTGGGTGCTCAGACCGGTTAAATACTATGCGCCCTTTTCTTTGCTTTATTTACTTATTTATTTTTACTATCTTTGTTTTATTTACTTATTTATTTTTACTATTTTCAGACACTTATTTAGATATAGAGAAACTTTTATAACTGGAGGGCTTAGATCTACCTTTTATCTGCAGCTTCACTCTGGAAGATATAGTTAGCCCCTTCAGTCTGAGTACGCATTTCTTGGGTCGTTCTTATCAACACGGTGGGTAACAACTGGAATGATGATACCAGCTGGAGTGATGATACCAGCTGGAATTATGATAAGAGTTGGAGTTGTATTATCAGCTGGAATGATGATAACAGCTGGAATGATGATACCAGCTGGAGTGATGATACCAGCAGGAATGACAGTAACAGCTGGAATTATATTACCAGCTGGAATGATGATAACAGCTGGAATGTTAAAACCATCTGGAATGATAATAAGAGCTGGAAAGCCGGTAAATAAGCTGGAATAACAGTAGATAAGGTGGAATGACGGTAGGTAAGCTGGAATGACGGTAAATAAGAGTGGGAATAATGGAGAACAATACCCGGAATTGAAGAGAGCAAGAGCCGGTATTACCCAAGTGGCACGGTGTCATACGGGCGACACAGACAGTCGTGGTGTCAGAATATTCAGTTTCCCTGGCCTGTCCGTCCTAATATTATACATTATGGCAGCCAGCGATATTACTCCTCCCAGCTAACAGTGAAGTGGCCTCTAGACCCGTATTCTCCCTAACACCTTTTCCTAAGCGATTTATTAGGCTTATTACGTCTTCCTGCTCTCCTCTATGTTATGTAAATTCTTCTGCTATCTCCTCGCTTTACATACACATACGAAACATGCAAAAGGATATTAACCAGCTTCACCTAAAAATAAGCCGCTAAGGAAGAGGTTAGGGAGCCTCCTTGGCCTACCTCCCTGTCCTCGCCTGTGTTACATAAATCCCTCCAATATCGCCATACTCTGCATAAGTACCGTTCAAAGTGATATTAGTCACCCATATCCAAAAATGAATCGCTAATGAAGAGGTATTAGGGAGCCTCCTTAACCAACATCAATACGAACCCAGGCCATTTTAATTATCTGAAAGTGTATGTAAGAGTCTGTGACCTGTATTCTCAAGGAAGCTCCCCAACACGTTTTCCTAAGCGATTTAGTTTGTTTATAACACCTTACTGTCCTCTACCGTGTTATGTAAATTCTTCTAATATCGTCCAATTTTACATAAATACATAACCTGCAGAAGGGTATTAACCAATCAGATCTGAAAATAAATCGCTAAGAAAGAAGTGTTAGGGAGCCTTCTTAACTGAAGAGAATACAGGCCTGAGAGTGTTAAAACTGTCACTTTAATTCTAATAAATTTAACCCTGACTAACTCTGATTTTAGCTCTAGTTCAAACTCTGATTTTATCTCTAATTCTAACTGACTCTAATTCAAATTCTAACTCTAACCCAAACTCTTATTCAAATTCCGAATACAATGCCCTTTAAATACGATCCTGTAACCCGTGCAGCCACCCACTGTGTGTCTATAAAATCTTATAAAGATCCAGTGAGAATTGACGGAAACATTAATTTTTGGAAATTTGCCCCATGTTAAAGATAGAGATTCAACCCCCACCCAGCCCAGGGCCTTTGACCGACTTTGATAAAAAACAACAGGCTTCCAGGGGTTATAGATATCTACCTTCTGATTTTTTTTTTTTTCCCAGAACAACTGGCGCAAAACTGTGACCTGCAGAGTGCAGACAGACAGACAGACAAACATACGGAACTGAATAACATGCATGCCGAATCGAAAGATTCCGGCAAGCAACAAACCATTCAGACATGCACAAACACACAAACAAAGCAAACAAACAGTTTCAGGCACACATACCCTCAACCTAAGCCAACACACACACACACACACACACACACACACACACACACACACACACACACACACACACACACACACACACACACACACACACACACACACACACACACACACACACACACACACACACACACAAACAAACCCCACCACCAGTTCCAACAGTGCGTAAAGCATAATGTTAAACTTTTGTCATCGTCACTAAAGAGAGAGATTTAAAAAACAAAATCGTAAAAAAAAAAAAAAAACTATTTTTTACTGCCATCAAAGCAATATCAATACAATATTAAAAAAACTACAATAAAAACAAGTAAAGCTATTGTTTTTGTCGGTGCGGACGCGAGAGTATCACTGCTGGCACGATCCCTTGAGTTTTAAAATAGGAATAGTCGTCATAAGCACATAATTTTTTTGTAAGTTGAAGCCAATAACCAAAACTGTCGATGCAGGAAATTCTGTCTTTCTGTGTGTTATTGTGTTTTGAGCTGTACATCTATCGGTGGATGTGGGGGTTGATTTCTGTCTGAATCTGTGTGTTTATCTGTCAGCATATTTCTTTTTATTCTACCTACCTACCCACCCACCGATACCTACCTACCGGGCTACCTGCCTACCTACCTACCGGACAACCTGCATACCTACCTACCGGACAACCTGCCTACCTACCTATCGACCTATCTACATACTTACCTACCTACCTACCTATCCACCTACCTGTCTATGTACCTACCTATCTGTCTGTTTATCTACCTCTCTGTATGTTACTGGGCGCCTTAATCATCCAAGAGGTAGCCACAAACAAATCACCCCAGACCGTCATATCCTCTGCCATTTGACTGCCCTTCCTCGAACTCACATCCCCTCTCTCAATTCTCTCTCCATTCCATCCTTCCACCTCATCCTTGGTCCCTCCGTCTCCGTCTCCCTCCACCTCACTCACATACACTCTCCTAGTCAGTCTCTTATTCTCCATTATCTTCACATGGCCAGTCATGTCCACTTCAGTACCACAACGCTCATTTACTACCTCCTTTGTCTATCTATATATCAATCTATCTATCTATTTATCTGTAGCTATCACTCTGTCATTAACTTATATATTCAGTTAGTGTATTTATCTGTGTATCAATCAGTCTGTGTTTCTCTTCCGTCCATCCATCCATCCATTCGTCCAGCATTTATACAGGCAATGGCTATTTGTCTGCCTATATATATGTCCATCTCTTTATCTGTCTGTCTACCTATCTGTCTGTCTTTATCTCCCTTTGTCTGTCCATCCATCCATCCATTGATACATCCAATAACACCTTTTCCATAGAGATTTATTTTGCTTATTGCACCTTACTGCCCTCCCCTATGTTATATACACGTAAATCCTTCTGATGTCGCCTTTTTTTTTTGGGGGGGGGGAGGTTTTACTCCGTGTTGCCTTTTCTCAATAAGGGCTAAGGCATTGCCCCTGGCTAGAGGACTTAGGTTTGGAGCGTGTAGCACTTATGACCTGATGCCCTGATGTCTACCAGTGACCCTTGGGTGGACTTGGGCCTCCGACCCTTCTGCCAAAGCGGAGCGCCATAACCCACTGAGCCACGGCAGCCATACTGTGCATAAATAATGCAGAAAAGGATTTTAACCTGCCATATCCAAAAATAAATCTCTAAGGAAGAGGTGTTAGGAACCTTCCTTAACCGACGAGAATACGGGCCATAGAGACAAATCGCAATTGTATTTCGAAAAATTTCAAACTAAACTGTTATTGGTATTATCTTTTATTATTATTATTATTATTATTATTATTATTATTATTATTATTTATTATTATTATTGTTATTATTATCATCACCACCACCATCATCATCATCATCATCATCATCATCATTACTTATTTATTTATTTACTTATTTTTTACCCATTTCATTCACTGTATACAACGATCCATTGTGCTCTGTTGCTGTATTGATGTATCACGTGTACTTTCTCCACCAGCTTACAGTCAGCATGTTCAGTATGGCAGCAGCTGACCACAATAGCCCCATTTATCACCTGCATGCCCAGTCTTTCCCACGGCAAGGCAGTGCTCCGTCCACACAGGTATTTATCTATTGGTTTTCTTCTTACTGTCGATGTAGTTACCCTCCAGTTACTCTGCATAGGGTGACAGACCAAATGCTCTCCTGTACCATAAGAAATCATTTACTACGCTGGATGGTAACCATATAGCCAGATGACGCCTGGTGGTCTAGTGGGTTAAGGCGCTCCAACCGGATGAGGGATTACATCTGAGGAAAGGCTGGGTTGTAGTGCGTACGTTACTCCCACCTTAAATGTCGGGGGTGAGTAGTCTAGCCCCAGAGCCCTAAGCTGCTTTTGTAGCAGGTATACAGTATACTGCAGAGAGAGAGAGAGAGAGAGAGAGAGGGAGAGAGAGAGAACTTGGCTGATATGTATATAAATTATGACACTGACGTCTTAATGAATATGTCTGAGAAGCTATAGAGTATTAATTTTGCCATTTTTTCTTTTGGTCAAGAATATTTCATCAATCTTTTCTAAACTATATAAACTATGATTTTTTGGTGTTAATATATATATATATATATATATATATATATATATATATATATATATATATATATATATATATATATATATATATATATATATATATATATATATAGCTCTTTTTTATGGAAAATGTGTTTTCTTTGGATTCGCTTTAGTGAGTTTATATTATTGCATGTGGGATATATTTATATACGATATATATATATATATATTGGATATCCGTTTAGAAAGAAAGAAGTCATTCTTATTTATTTGTTCCGTTTTTTATCATTGTTTATTGCTATTTTTATTTAGATATGTTTTCCTAAGTTGTGCATTTGTGTTTGTTTTTATTTTATAAGAGTCAGTGGGATGTTAATGTTGATATGTTTATTCCAAGACTCCCTCCTCGATCTTTATAATGTTTATTGTGCTTATATACAGTATTTTCTTGACGGTGGTGCCTCGGTGAGTTGTTGTGAGAACCTGTGGAATATCTGTCTGTATGGCTATCATCTGCCTATTCATCTATGTCTTCTGTCTATATATCTGTCTTTCCAGCTGTCTATCTTTCTGTCTATCTACTCCTTCCGTAATCAATGTTTGTAGTGCGTATTGTGTTTATATATTATCTTTCCAAGACAGCGGTGCATCAGTGGATTTTTATCAGAGCTTGTGGGATACCTGTCTATTTATCCATCTATGTATTTATCTGTTCATTTCCAAATCAATATTTATGGTGTTTATTGTGTTTATATATATTTTTAAGACAGTGTTCCATCAGTGGGTTTGTATAAGAACTGTGAGATGTTTATTTTCATATTTATTTCCACTCTTCGATATTTCCAGTGCTGTCTCCTCCAAGATCAAAATGTTTATTGTGTTTATGGTGCATCAGTGAATGTTTATAAGAACCTGTGGGATGTTTTTTTATATATTTATTCCCACTTCGATATATCCACTACTGTCTCCTCCAAGTGCTTCTATTTCTCAAACCCTCGTCTTATATTGTCTTAGTAATGACCCTCGCTGTCTCCTAAGTCGGCTCTTTATTATTCTCTCTCTCTCTCTCTCTCTCTCTCTCTCGACTTCTTTTCCACTTTCTTATTCTTCCTTTTCAGTCTGCTTTTTTGTTATGGTTTCTTCTCTATATTTAATACTATTTATTTTTTCTCATTTTTTTCAGGCCTCTATTTCTCAACTATCTTTTCCGTTCTCTCTCTCTCTCTCTCTCTCTCTCTCTCTCTCTCTCTCTCTCTCCCCCCATTAAGTCGTCTTCCCCCTTCTTCATTCTTATGCATGGCTCTCTCTTACATTCTTTCTTCCTCCTCCTCCTCCCTCTCCTCACCTTCTCTCTTGTCGTCTTCATCATTTCCTTTATTTTCTTCTTTCGTCCTCTTCTTTTTCTTCCTCCTCGTCCTCCTGCTTTTTTCTCTTTCGTCACCATCATCATCATAATCATTATCATCGTCATCATCATCATCATCATCGTCATTCCTACTTTGTCTCTCCTCCTCCTCCTCCTCCTCCCGATCATCCTGTCTTCCTAATGTTGTCGGAAAGAGTGTACCCTCTGTTCTTCTACTCGCTGTCTTCTTCTTACTCTTCCTCCTCCTCCCCTTCCCTTCATTCTCTTCCTCTTCTCCTCCTCCCATCCATTCCCTTCCTCTCCTCCTCCTCACCATTCTCTTCTTCCCCTCCTGCCCACCATTCTCTTCCTCTCCTCCTCCCCTCCATTCTCCTCTCCTTCTACTTCCTTTCCTATACCTCTTCTAATCTTCCCTTCCCTCCCCTTCCCTTACATCTCTTCTCTTCTCTTCCTCCCGCCCCTTTTTCCTTTTCTTCCCCTTCCATCTTTACTTCCCTCAGTCTGTCCCCTTCCCTTCTCTTCCCCTCCCTCCCTCTGACTCCATTTTTCTCCTTCCCTTGCCTCTTCACTCACTCCCCTCTTCTCTTTTCCTCCCCCTCCCCTCACCTTTTCTCCTTCCCCCCTTCCCTTCATCTTCTTACTCTCCTCCTCCCCTTTCCTGCCCCCTCCTTCTCAATCTTCTCCCCTCATTCTCAATCTTCTCACCTCATTCATCCTTATTCCCCCCCTTTTCTGACCTCTCTCTCTCTCTCTCTCTCTCTCTCTCTCTCTCTCTCTCTCTCCCTCCCATTTACCTTCCCTTGCCTTCTTCTCTCCCCTTTCTTTTTTCCTCACTCCTTCCCCTCCTCCCTTCCCTTCCTCCAACCTTTTCTCCCATATTTCCCTCTTTTCCCCTCTCCTCTTCCTATCATTCCTCTCTCTCTCTTCCACTTTCTCTCTTCCTCCTCCCTTTCCTCTCTTCCTCCTCCCTTTCCTCTCTTCCTCCTTCCCTTCCTCTCTTCCTCCTTCCCTTCCTCTCTTCCTCTTCCACTCTTCCTCTCCTTGTTCCTCCCCCTCTCCTCTATCCATTCTTCCTCTCTTCCTTCTCCTCTCTTTCCTTCTTTCTCCTCCATTTCTTCCTCCCTTCTCTCCCTCTCTCTCTAATGTCATAACTCTCACTGATCACCTGCTCCTCCTCTCTCCCCTCTCCTCTCTTCCTTTTCATTTCTTTTCCTTTCTTCCTCCTCCTTCCTCCTCATCTTCCACCTCAGCATCGTATTCCTGCCCTTTGCCGCCGTTATTTCTGGTCTCAGACATATTATAGTTTATTTTCCCGCAGATCAAGGTCATTTAGAACGATATCTAACAAACAGATTATCTTTTCTCACTAGTAAATGGTGTAGTGAACTGAGAGTGTATTTACCTACCAGCTCTCTTTGTTTCTGTTCCCACTATCAGCCTTGTACGTCTTACTTTAAAGTCTAACATAACAAATACTAAGTTGCTTGCTAGTTTAGTGCAAGTGAATAGCATTGTCTTCTGTATAGAGTAACAACTGTGTGATTGATGTTACACCAGTGAAATAGTTTTTGCACTACAAACCGTTGTTCACTGAGTGAAGCTAGGTGTTTATTTTTGATTTCTCCCCAGCATTCCATTGTTATTTTCTTTTTTCCTTTTTTCTCCCAGTGAACCAGTTTATGGTGTACTTCCACAATACATGGTAAGCTAGATCATACCATAGCAAGTAGATTTTCTTTACATTTTACACAGTTCATGGTAAGTTAGGTTGTAACATGGCAAGCAGATTTTCTACTCTTTTTACACTGGTAAAAAAAAGTCATGTAGGTTGGGTTGTGCTATAGCAGGTGGATTTTCTATTCTTTTTATACTGGTAAAGGAAGATAGTATATAAAAAGTAAGTGAATCTCCCTAGAAATTCAATATTTCATTTATAGAGTAAATTGTCCATTTTAAACAACATTCCTTAACCAGTTGTATATTATTTTTTATTTTCAGTTGTTCACTGAGAGAAGCTAGGTTTTTATTTTGATTTTTTCCCCAACATTCCATTGTTATTTTTTTGTTTTTCCTTTTTCTCCAGTGAATCAGTGTATGGTGTATTTCCACAATTCATGGTAAGCTAGATCATACCATAGCAAGTAGATTCTCTTTTCATTTTACACAGTTCATGGTATGGTAGGTTGTACCATAGCAAGCAGATTTTCTGTTCTTCTTACACTGGTAAAAGAATTCATGTAGGTTGGATTGTGCCATAGCAGGTAGATTTTCTATTCTTTTTATACTGGTAAAGGAAGATAATATATAAAAAGTAAGTGAATCTCCCTAGAAATTCAATATTTCATATATAGAGTAAATTGACCATTTGTAACAACATCCATTAACCAGTTGTATATTATTTTTTATTTGTGTGGGATTATGGAAATATTGCTGCAAAATGCCACCTAACCTGAAGGTCTGCCAGGAGTGTACTGGTCGCTTTGCGGCTCAGTATTTTTCGAATTACTTTCGACGCCTGTGTGCAAACTATGCATCTTGAGAAGAGATCTAGAAAATGGTTTAGCTGAATCACAGAGAAATTACAGGGAACTCAAGGCAGAGTTTGAGACACTGAAAGAGTTTGTAGTGGCAGATGTAGGAGTCAGCAACAGCACTCGAGAAGGAAGAAGCGTACAAACTGAGCTCATACAAGCCCCCGCCCATCAGGCAGTTACAAATAACAATGTATCAGTATCTTCCTCACCCAGCGATTCAGTACGTTCCTCGCCAAGCGAAGTCCCCTTTACTATGGTAAGAAATGGCGCAAAACCCGGAAAAGATACGAGGAAGCATCTTCCCATAACTACGTATAATCGCTACCAGATCCTTGCCGAAGCGGTTAATGAGACAGAAGAAACAAGGCTTATTGGGGACTCTATTGTACGCAGTCAGCTGGAGGAATTTTGTGGACGCTCCCCCATCAGCAGAAAGAGGTACTGATTTCCAGGAGGTGGACTATGTGATATCACAGAAGCCTGCGATGAGGTCACAAAAGACGCAAATGATCAAACTCTATACGTTATCCATGTTGGTACAAATGATCTGAAGCGCAATAGATCAGAGGAATTGCTAGCAAAGTATCATGAAATGATCAAACGATTCAAAACTAAGTCCACTAATGTGATAATATCTGGTATACTCCCAAGGATCAAGGCAGAAAATAGTTTCTATGATAAGGCCTTCAGCACGAATAACCGGCTCAAATCTCTCTGCATGCAAGAGGGAGTCGACTTTGTCAATCTGTGGGACCAGTTTTATGAGCACCATACTCTATTCCAGAAAGATGGTCTCCATTTGAACTCAGTAGGAGCGGCACGGCTAGGTAGACTTTTACACGATAAAGTCGCCCTCTGCAGATCAAAAAATGCGGCACGTCCAGGAACAGTAACCTTAACGTAAATACCCACAAAGTCAGATCACCAACTGTTTGGAATGGAATTAGAGTCTGCTATGTTAACGCACGTAGTCTACGTAACAAGTTTGAGGATTTAGAATCTCTAATTTACCTAGAAAATTATGACATCATTGGCATCACAGAGTCCTGGATTAACACATCTGACCGTGACTTTCTGGCGGAATACTCATTAACAGGGTACAATATTTTCAGCTGTGAGCGACCACATCGAGCTGGTGGCGGTGTTTTACTATATGTGAAAACTAGTCTCCATCCCCTTGTGCTATCCAAACCCAGTATTACCAACATAGATGCCAGTCATGTTCAGCTAAGTATTAATTCACACAAAATAAATATATGTCTCATCTATCGTCCTCCAGCACAGTCAACTGAGACAGATGAAAAACTTTATGATCAAATTGCGGAAATTTGTTGTCAAGAGGATAGCGTAATTTTTGGAGACTTTAATCTACCGGTAACAAAGTGGGGTGAACCACTGACGACACACTCAGGACAAGAGCTTTATACGAATCTTCAAGAAAGCGCCCTTTCCCAACACGTAGAATACCCGACGAGAGGAAACAATATCCTAGACATCATCTTGACTACAAATGATAACCTAGTCAACAACGTTGAAATAGGACCTGAGTTTAGTTCCAGTGATCATCGAACTATACAGTTTAATATTACTACTGAAAAAGTAAAAGAAACGGAGAGCAAAGAAAAGATCCCAGATTATCGTAGAGCTAATTTCAGCAGGCTCAGAGTGCTACTTGCAACTGCAGATTGGAATCAAATGTCTGAAACCAATGACATAAACCAAGCATGGGAAATATTCACCAAAAAATTTAATGAAGTGGTAAAGTCATGTGTGCCACTACGTAACAGACGTCCAGCTGGAAATAGTAAACCAAAGTGGTGGTCCAGTGAAATAAAAAGTAACTTAATAGCCAAAATACAGGCATACCATAAATATAAAGCTACACAAAATAATGATGATAAATTACAGTACGATAATCTACGCCGCATATCGAAAAGACTTATTAAACAAAGCAAACGAGCACTGGAGATCCACATTGCTAATACGTGCAAATCAAATCCTAAAGAATTTTACAGTTACATTAGAAAGAAAAAGGTTATGACTACATCAGTAGGTCCTCTAGAAACAAACAATGGCAAACACACTGAAAATTAGGTCGAAATGGCAAACATTCTTAACGATTACTTTGCATCTGTTTTTACAGTAGAAAACACCACCAGAAACCTACTGTTACCCACAAACCAAGCAAATAGCACAGTCCTTAGTAACTATGCTATCCATAATAACGATATCTTTTCAGCCATAAATAGTACGAACATAAACAAAACCCCTGGCCCCGATAAAATATCACCGAGAATTCTCAAAGAAGCAAAACATGAGTTACTGCTGCCACTCTCTGTTTTATTCAGTAAATCATTAAGTACTGGGAAAGTTCCACGCGAATGCAAACTAGCAAATGTAACACCAATTTTCAAAAAAGGAAATGAGTCACACCCAGGAAATTACAGACCAATCAGCTTAACATCAGTAGTGTGCAAGTTAATGGAAAAAATCATAAGAGATAAAATAGTTAATTATCTAGAAGAAAATAATATAATTAAAGACTCGCAGCATGGATTCAGACATCGTAGTTCATGCTTAACTTACTGGACTTCTTCCATGATGTTTACAAATCATACGATGACTCAAGAGCAGTAGATATAATTTACCTCGACTTTCAGAAAGCATTTGACACTGTCCCTCACAAGTGTCTCATGAGAAAAATAGAAGAACATGGAATAAAAGGAAATACGCAAAAATGGTTACAAGACTGGCTTACAGACCAAAAACAGCGAGTTGTGATAAACGGAAAGGAATCCAAATGGCGTAATGTGATTAGCGGCATTCCCCAAGGCTCAGTACTTGGACCGATACTTTTTATTATCTGTATAAATGATATTGATGAGGGTCTAAATTGTAAAGTATCCAAATTTGCAGATGATACTAAAATAATCAGTAAAGTCACTTCAAAATTACAGTGGCAGCAGTTACAAAATGACCTTAATACTTTAGCAAGCTGGGCAGAAAAATGGCAAATGAAATTCAACACAGAAAAATGTAAAGTACTTCATATTGGAAGTAACAATGTCCATGAAAATTACAAAATGAACAATATTCAGTTATCAAGTACAGACAGTGAAAAGGATCTTGGTATGATAATATCAAATGACCTAAAACCAAGCAAGCAGTGTACCAATGCGGTTAAAATTGCAAACAAGCTAGTGGGTTTTATTGGAAGAACTTTCGAGTTTAAATCAGAAAAAGTCATACTTGCCTTGTACAACTCGCTAGTGCGCCCCCATCTTGAGTATTGTGTGCAATTCTGGTCTCCGTACTACAGAAAGGACATTGAAAAATTAGGGAAAATTCAGCGAAGAATCACAAGAATGATACCATGACTTAGAAACAAACCATATGAGGAACGCCTTGAAGAACTTAAATTAGAAACAAACCATATGAGGAACGCCTTGAAGAACTTAAATTATTTAGCCTAACGAAGCACAGGTTAAGAGGGGACCTTATTGAAGTTTTCAAAATCATGAAGGGATATGACAACTTAGACATATTTTGATATAGACCAGTCGAGTCAAACCAAAAGTAATGGCTGCAAAATTATGGGAAAGCGATTCCAATCCCACGAAGCAAAATGCTTCATCTTTAACAGAGTTGTAAATATCTAGAACAGATTACCCTCAGATACCGTGAACAGTATCTCAATTGAGACATTCAAAAACAAATTAGACGAGTATTTGCACGAGAATCCTCAGCTGACTCTTTTTCTGTCCGAATAACTTGCTTTTATAGCTACGGTACATGTAAGTTCATGCTCATTTTGTCTACAAGACACCCCGTTAACAATGTACCCGTACATAGTGTTGCGTCACGATATTATACATTTTCAATTTATTCAGTGCAAACAAAGCAATATAAGCACAGATTAGGATCTGCACAGATAACTCTGAGTTAACGGTCACTACTCTTACTTTCGACCTGTGATGGACTGTGGATCACTGAGGGTCCCTGTTAGTCAAGCGACCACCATCAGGATTTTTTTTAGTGTACTAGGGGTCACTGCTTCAGGATGAAACTTGTGTACTTGTCCCATATGGGAGAGTTCCCTGTCTCAGTGGAGTGAACAGAGCTAGAGCCTGATTGACTGCTGCCTGCCTTAAAAGTGCCAGGGAAGGTTGCCGCACCACCCCTAAACATCCACACTGTGCAGTCCCCTCGTGTCTACAGGACACCCCGTAAACTTAACAAAGCGTCACGTCACTTCATTATACGTTTTTCGATTTACCCAAAGCAAATGAGGTAATATACAGTAAGCACAGATTAGGATCTGCACAGACAACCCTGAGTTAACGGTCACTACTCTTACTTTCGACCTGTGATGGGATGCGGATCACTGAGGGTCCCTGTTAGTCAAGTGACCACCATCGGGATTTTTTTTAATGTACCAGGGGTC
>NC_137069.1:9903434-9913434 GCF_032717465.1 Coenobita brevimanus | reverse complement strand
GAGAGGCACATATGCACACATACATATACGTATATATCTATACATATATGTATATATTCAAGCACATGTAGCCATAGACATACTTTGTGTACAGGATAGGTACACATGTATAAAGATACGGGTACGTGTGCAGACGTGCATACATATACATATCTTACATGCACATATGTATGATATACAGTATATTCATTTATACATATACAGAGATACATAATCATAATTATACACTCTAAATAGACTCATATACAGATACAGGGGAGGTGGTGGCTCAATAGGTAGAGAGGTGGCCTGCAGTCCTAACGGACCCAGGTTCAAATCCTCGCTGGGGCAGGGAACAGTTTAAGGATTTGAATTTCATAAAATCAGACTTTACTGATCGACCAGAAGACCCGCCGACATATAAAATTACCCCCGCTATTACCAATACACCAGTCCTTTATGAGACAGCCCTACTGTAGCATGTATTCAATATGGAGGGTGGGTGTTAGCGCCGAAATGGTAACATGTAGAGGTGTATTATATGTAGGAGGACTACTGGGCCTTGAGAGCAGGCTGTGAACCTATGCTCAGAGTCGGACACAAAAAAAAGTCACATACACAGGTAAGTAGACAGACAGAAATAATACGCATCATGAGGTTATCTCTTGATTCAAAAACCCTTGCACAAGGACAATACATGCACATGTACTTGATGTGTACGTGTGTGGACAACACACACACACACACACACACACAAACAATATATCTATATATATATATCTAACTATATATATATATAAATATATATATATATATATATATATATATATCAATATATATATATATATATCTATATATATATATATATATATATATATATATATATATATGTGTGTGTGTGTGTGTGTGTTTGTGTGTGTGTGTGTGTGTGTGTGTGTGTGTGTGTAAAATGAACAACCATGGGGACATTACACAACCCTGTAGCACTCCCACACCGATCGTGAACCATTCACTTAGATCCCCTTTTACACTTACACATGCTTCACTAACATCATAAAAACTCTTGACGCCACCTAGCAACTTACCATCTACACCTTACATGCGCAAAATCTTACACAAAACTTTTCTGTCTTCTTTATCTTATGCTTTTCCCAGATCGATGAATGCCATAAACACCTTATTGTCCTTCTCACAAGCCTTCGCCACTATCTGTCACACTGCAAACATTTGATCCACACATCCTCTGCCACTCCTAAAGCCACCCTGTTCATCGCTAACCAGGACTTCTGATATCTCTCTTACTTTCTTTATAATAATTCTTCCATATACCTTCCCTATCACACTCAGTGAACTTATGCCACGATAATTTTTGCACTCACTTGGCTCACCTTTGTTTTTGTACAGGGGTGGAATTGCTGCCTTTTTCAACTGCGCTGGCACAGTTTCACTCACCCTTCTTACATATCTCCAACAAGCACTTCATTCCACACTCTCCACTACACTTAATTATCTCTGCATACACCTCATCAACCCCAGCTGCTTTCCCATTTTTTCAGCTGCTTCACAGCATTCTTCACCTGTGGGAGTGTCACGTCTCCTTGCACTGCATTCCTTCTCTGCACATCCCCCAAACCAATCATGTTTGCAGCCGCTCTGCTGTCTCTATTCCCATCCATCAGGTTTTCAAAATATTCTTTCCATCTTGTCCTTACTTCATCCCCATTGGTTAAAAATCTACCACTTACATCATTCACACCTTCACATTTCTTTCCGCTTTCACTTTACATTTCCGCACCTCTCTCCAGAATTACTTCGTATTTTCAGAGAAATTTGCATTTGTCTTTCTTCCTAGATCATCATTTACCTCCTTTTTCCTCTTCACTAGTCTCTTTATGTGCTTCTTGCTCTCAATATATTCAGTTCTTATTTCAACTGAACCCCTGTCCTGTAACCACTCTAGCCACTTCTTCTTCTTTTCCTCCACTGCTCTCTTAGCCTCTTCGTCCCACCATGCCGTACCATTCTTCTTTGTTGTTACCACATCACACACTGCTTTAGCATTCCTAACTAGACAGTCCTTATATGCATTACACAAGCTGTCCAGATCCATTTCATTCCAATTCACTGATTCTAACTCCTCCCCTACTTTGGTCCTGTATTCATCTGCCGTTTCTTTGATCCTCAGCTTCTCGACTTTCAGTCTTTACCCCTGACTGCTCCTCTCTCTCCAAATGTTTCATCATTGTCCTAGAGCCAGGGCATTACAGTGAAAGGAAGTTGGGGTGAAGGGTGAGAATGTCTTCGTGTACATCAGTATTTGTGATGAAGTATGTACACACAGCAAAAAAAAAAAAAAAAAATAATAATAATAATAATAATAATAATAATAATCAAGGGAGTCTGAAGGGGGCAATAACTGGGCAGTTAATGAAGTGATGGGATAATACTTCGTCCATGGGATTGTGACAGAGTTTACATGGCCTTCTTGCGGCCTGTCGTCCGGTGACATCCCCTGTGGGGCGATACGCCAGGCGAATGCGGGCGACGGGCACATCACAGCGGCGATTGATTATTTAAGTTACCCAGTTATGCTCAGTTTTCTCTCATGTTTAGATTCAACTTCCCATTTTCTCTAATTGGTTTTGTCACTCCGCCTTCCTCCCTCAATCTCACCGTCTTTTCTCCCCTCCCAGACCTTGTTTCCTCCTCCCCTCCATCTTGTTTCCTCCCGTTTCCCTATTTCGCTTCCTGTGTCTCAGATTCGGTAGATGATGATGATGATGATGATGGTGCTGATGAAAATGATAGTGATGCTGCTGCTATCTGACAACTCTTCCCTCCCTTCTCTCCATCTTCCCTCCCCCGGCATTTGTGTCTCCTTCCCCCCACAAGTTTCCTTCCTCCTCCCCCTCCAGATCTGTCTGTCTAACTCTCATAATATTGATCATCATGGTTGGGATGATGATGATGATGATGGAATGATATATTAATTCCCTTTGGCAACTTCCCTTCTCTCTAAGCCCTATGTTATTCGTCTTTCTGCCACCTTCCCTTGTTTCCTCCACCTCTCCACCTTCTTTCCTCCATCCCTCCGCCTTGTTTCCTTCATCTCTCCGCCTTCATTCCTCCCCCTCCTGCTCTTCCTCTCTGTTTTTCATCTCTCCTAAGCTAAGCCACTGACCATATCAAGTTAAAGGATGATTTTAAAGACCTATATGGAAATAATTTTATGCTGTACAATAAAATACACACTGAGGTGGTTTGGCCATGTGGAGAGGATGGAGGGTGAAAGACTGACGAAGAGAGTGTATGTGAGTGAGGTGGAGGGGAGAAGAGGGAGGGGGAAGCCGAGGATGAGATGGAGGGATGGGGTGGAGAGGTATATGAGAGAGGGGTGTGTGAGTTGGGAGCAGGGCAGTGAAATGGCGGGGGACAGGGAGACTTGGAGGCGATTTGTTTGTGGCCACCCCAAACGGGATTGAGGCGTTTGGCAATAGATAAATAGATAGACAAAAAAATAAAACATCGTGTGTGCAGCGTGACGATTTGACGGAGAGTGGGGGGTTGGGGGTTGGGGTGGTGGGGTGGGGGTAGGATGGTGGGGGCTGGAGGTCGGGGTGTTTGGGAGTTAGGGAGTGGGGTGTTGAGATTTATGTTGCCAAGTGTATTAATCCATGGAACTGATTACTTATATTCTCTTTGATAATTCGTAGGGTTAGTAGGTTTTTCAGTCATATAGGATTAAAATACCTGTTGGTTTTATTGGGTTATAATTTTCGAAGGTAAATTTATAGGTAATGCGTTGATTATTATTATTATTATTATTATTATTATTATTATTATTATTATTGGACTTCGAAATGATAATATTGAGGGAGGCTTAGGAGGCGTTATAGAACCTCTTGATTCTCTCTCTCTCTCTCTCTCTCTCTCTCTCTCTCTCTCAGTTGGCCCCGACTCCTGGTAATGCGTGTGCGTGTGTTTTGCGGCGTGGGTGGGGGGTACCTGAGTGCGTTTGAGGCGAGAAGAGACTTGGTTGGGTAATTTAAATCCTGAAGAGAGAGATGACCAGGACGTAGAAGAAAAAGTTTTGGAGTTAGGTGGAAGTTGCTAAGGTGAGGGACTCGTGTGTTGTGGAAGTTGTTAAGGTGAGGGACTCGTGTGTCGTGCATCTGCCTTGAAGGTACACACAGTACTACCCTAAACGCGCACACACACACACACACACACACACACACACACACACACACAGGTATACCTTTGTTATTATAATTATTTTTCATTACTTTGCTTTTATACCAAATCTTTAGTTTACCAGATATTAAATTCACTACTTTCTAACCATAAAGAAATATGCCGTCAACCCCTTCAGTACGGTGACGCCTTTTACGATTTATTGCTGCCATCTTCAGCGGGTTTTATTCGGTTCAGGAGCGACTTTTCGAACTGAAGGGGTTAGACTAACCTTCACTATAATTAATTTACTCTAACTTGGCCCAGATTTTCGTCTTTTTGCAGTTTATTCCATGCAGCTCAGTGGTAGAAGGTAACACTACGGCTTTACATCCAACAGTTAGCAGTCCTTCGTGACTAGCCTCATATTCTAGTGTTAATCTATTGTTATAGCTCAGCATTCAAGATGGAAAGAAGGCAATTTTAGACCAAGTTAGTGTAAAAGGAGTATAACACCTCTGATAAGATGCCCTCCTAGGTGAAATGTACTGAGTGTGGTAATAGCAAGACTAAAATGTAAGAAACGTTCTCAGATTTACAGGATATTTTCGTGGATAAAGCTTCATACTCGCTTGTTACTTTGCGTCTGTGTTTCAGTACTGCTGCTGTTTCCGCTTCGTTGCTTCTTCACTCGCTATCATTTTTGCATATTTTAAAGTGTTCAGAGGGAATATGTTTCGCTCCGTGTTATTTATTTTTTTTTTTTTAATTGTTTATTTATTTATTGTATTTTTTCGTGATATTCCTCTTCCTACCAATACTTTTTATTTTTTTTACTTCACCTATGTTTCTGGGATGATTGTTCTGATAATTACTGTGCATGTTCAGTCCCCTATTCCACCCTGCTCATCCCTGCCATACTGTACCCTACCTCGCCTGTCTTTTTTACTCCATACTTCACCGTCCAACCCTGTCATTACTCCACCCCACCCCATCTAACCCCATCATAGTCTACCTTACCTCACATATCAATTTTCCTCTCTTCACCCCACCCAACCCTTTCATCACCCCACTCCACCCCACCCAACACTTTTATTACCCTACTCCACCCCACCCAACCTCGTCATTACACCACTCCACCCAACCCAACCTCCTCCATACTGTGCCTTACCTAACCCTGTCAATTGTACCAAATTCAACTCAACTCAACCCCGTGTTATTCCACTCAACCCCACTCCATCCTACCCAAGGCCACCATAACCCAAGTCCTGTCCATCCCACCCGTCATTAGCCCACTCTACCTCGCACAGCCTATCCATATACTACTTCATCTTTCAGTTCTATCCTGCTCTGCTCCACCGAACCCACATATACTCCACTCCACCCCACTCACAGACTCTACCCTACATATCCTGTCACTTTTACAGCATTCCACCGTAAATAACCTCACCATTACCCCACTGCACCCAATCAGCCTCACCATTACCCCACTCAACCCCAACCAACCCCACCATTTTCCCACCCCACCCCAAGTAACCCCACTATTTCCCCACTCCACCCCAACCAACCCCACCATTTCCTCACTCCACCCCAATCAGTCCCACCATTTCCCCACTCCACCCCAACCAACCCAGTTATTTCCCCACTCCATCTCAACCAACTCCACCATTTCCCCACTCCACCCCAACCAACCTCACTATTTTCCCACTCCACCCCAACCAACCCCACTATTTTCCCACTCCACCCCAACCAACCCCACCATATCCCCACTCCACCCCAACCAACCTCACCATTTCTATCTATCTATTGCCAGACGCCTGAATCCTGTTCGGGGTGGCCACAAACAAATCGCCTCCACGTCACCCTGTCCCCCACCATTTCACTGCCTTGCTCCCAACTCACACCCTCCTCTCTCATATACCTCTCCACCCCATCCCTCCATCTCATCCTCGGCCTCCCCCTCCCTCTCCCCCCCTCCACCTCACTCACATACACTCTCTTCGTCAGTCTTTCACCCTCCATCCTCTCCACATGGCCAAACCACCTCAGTGTATTCTTCCTAACGCATCCTATCACATCCACATCCACACCACAACGCTCCTTTATTTATCCTCATTTGTCAGCCTGTCTCTCCATGTGACTCCACAGGCTCCTCTTAAGTAATTCATTTCCACTGCTCTCACTCTTGACTTGTGCCCTTCCAACAACGTCCAAGCTTCACTTCCATACGTTAGACTTGGTATCACAATACTGTCTTGTAGTAACTTTTTCATTCCATGCTCACTTCCCTGTTTCTTATCACTGCTTTCAAGGAACCAGCAACCTTTCTTCCCTGCTGTACCCTTTCAAGCACTTCACCCTCCAAACCTCCATCCTTACTCATCACACTACCCAAGTACTTAAACGTACTCACATTTTCCAATTCCTCACCATCCAACCTCGCTGTACATTCACTGACTTCACCTCTCTCAAAGACCATCACTTTACTCTTCCCTACATTCACCTTTAGATTCCGTTTCTTACAGACTCTCCCAAACTCATCCACCAAGGCTTGCAGCTCCCCTTCGTCTTCACTCAACAACACAGTATCATCTACAAACAACAGTACAGGGAGTTTCCAAACACTACCCTCTCTCACCAGGGCCACTCCAACATCCACTACCCTACCTTGTACCTCTTTTATTACCCCATCCATGTACAGATTGAACAACCATGGAGACATGACACATCCCTGTTTCAACCCAACCTTGAAAGAGAAATATTCACTCAGTTCACCATCCACACACACTGCAGCCTTAGCACCATCATACATACTCATCACAGCTTTCAGCAACTTCCCATCTACTCCAAATATTCTTAATACTTTCCACAATCTTTGTCTATCGACCCTGTCATAAGCTCTCTCCAAATCCCTGAAAACCGCATACAACTTCTTTCCCTTCTCTAGAAACTTTTCCACTAAAGATCTAAGAATGAATATCTGATCTACACAACCTCTTCCCTTCCTAAAGCCTCCCTGTTCTTCTCCAACTAATTCCTCTGTAATTTCCCCAACTCTGTCAATAAGTATCCTACCATACACTTTTCCTATTATACTAAGAAGACAAATGCCCCTATGATTACCACACACTTCTTTTTCCCCTTTTCCTTTGTACAAGGGAATAATTATACCTGACTTCCAATCCTCTGGAACTCTACCATCCTCCCAGGCCAATCTGCACATCTTCCACATCCATTCTACTACTATCTCTCCCCCATGCTTCAGCATTTCACCACACACTCCATCAATTCCTGGGGCTTTCCCCGATTTAACTTTCTTCATTGCTTCCACAACTTCTATCCTCCTAATTTCTTCCTGTCTTCTCACCTCCCTCCTTCTCCCAGCCATTCCCCAGCCACTTATACTCGCATCACTTCCATCCTCTATGTTCAACAATTCCTTAAAGTGTTCTCTCCATCTGCTCACTTTTTCTCCCTTCTTCACTAGTAATCTACCATTTTTATCTTTCACTCCCCTGCTAACTTCACTTCCACCCTGTCTTACTCCTTTCACCTCTTTCCAGAACATTTTCTTAGTCCCTCCACTTTACTCTCAAATTCCTTCCAAATTCTTCATCCACTCTCTTCTTACTCTCTCTTACTAATCTTTTCACCTCTCTCTTTCTTTCTACATAGAACTCTCTCTTCCGTCTCTCAACTTCTTCCACGCCCCTATTTCTCATCCATTCATTGTATGCTTTCTTCTTTTGTGCCACAGCCTGTCTCACCTCTTCATTCCACCACGCTGTTCCTTGCACCCCCCTCCGTCTTCTCTTCATCCCACACACCACATTACATGCTGCACATTTCTGTGAATATCCTGCACACACCTTCCACATCCCCCATCTGCTCCAATTCATATTTGCCCAATTGTTCCTCCACTTCTCTCTTATATTCTGCCTTTTTCTCATCCTGTTGTAACCTTTCCACTCTCCTTGCAAATACTCCTTCTTTCCGTCCTTCCCTTCTTCTATTTCTCCATCTTCTTTGGATCTTGATTCCGGCCACCACCAAGTAGTGGTCAGAGAGTCCACTCCCCCAACCTCTATAAGCTCTTGCATCCATTACACATCTCATCCACACACACATAATCAGTCATTGCCTTCCTTTCATTCAGTTCACCACCCACCCTTCTCATCACTCGCCATGTATACCTGTGGATCATTTTATGCCTGAAGAGGGTATTGGCTATCACCAACCCCCTCCCAGCACAAATGTCCACTAACGCACTGCCATTCTCATCAATCTCAGCAGGCACACCCCACTCACCAACTATTCCATCCACCTTCACATTCCCTACTTTACCATTCATATCACCGATCAAAAACACTCTCTCATTCCTTCCAAACTTTTCCATGCACACTTCCACATTTGTCCTGAACTCTTCTCTCAGTCTGCTAGCACGATCTTGCGTTGACGCATACACACACACAATCGCCCACATTTTTATTCCAACTTTCAATCTTACCCACACAATCCTTGACCCAACTGATCCATACTATCTTACGTTCTTCCATCTTTTACTCACAACTATACACACTCCTTCTTTTGCCCTCTCATTCTCACCTACTCCTGCACATATACCCCATCCATACTCCCATTCTCTCACCCTCTCACCTCTCCATTTAGTTTCAGTTACTCCACATACATCAACTTTCGCACCCTCAAGCACCTGGACAATCTCTCTCTCTTTCACCTCATCATTCGCACCTCTTACATTCCATGTTCCGATTACCATGTCCTTTGTCCGGTCCTTGGTCGTCATCTTTTGGTCAGTCCTTTTCCGAGGCGAATGCTCAGACGAAGTTTCATCCATTGTGCCACCCTTCCACGCCTTCCTCCGTGCTACACTGGCATCTGGTAACACTCATGACTGGACTGTTTCACTGCCATATCGCAGAACTTCTTCCTGTCAGAATTCTTTTGTTCTCCGAACTGCATCCCCTCGGAACTCGCTTCCCCAGAGTTGTTTCCCCTAAACTTCAGCCTGCGGCTGTTCAGGTCCAACTGTTTTAGATATTTTATGAATGGAGGATACGTGTAATCTGTTGTATGGATTATATTTCTATTTATCTGTTTGTCCTTCCTCTGCTCTGTTATTAAAAAAAAAAAAAAAAAAATTCTCCACTCCACCCCAGCCATCCCCACCATTACCCCAATACATCCCCAGGCCATCCAACCATTACCTCAGTGCACCCTAGCCAACTCTGACGTATTATACATTGTCTCATCTAACAGTTTTACCTCAGCCCAACCCATCCAACCTCACATTACTCTGCCCAACCTCTTCTGTTAATTTTACCCCACTCCCTCCCACCCAACGCCACCATTACTGTATTCCACCTCACCTAATCCCACTGAACTTTACGCAACCTTATCTTTCAGTTTATCCCACACCACCCCGCCCAACACCACCATCACTCCACTCTGCCCACCTAACCCCAGCATTACCCCATTCCACCCCAACTATCCACTCCATTCCCTACCTTGCCACACCGGTCAGTTTTACCCTACTCAACCCCACACAGCCTGGCCATACTATACCCTACCCAACCTATTTTACCACACAGAACCCCACCTAACTTTCTCCTTACCCCACTCCATCCCATGCACCCCCACCATACCTTGCCTCTTCCGTCAATGTTATCCGTCTCCAACCCGCTCAACCCCGTCATTACTCCACTCCACCCCATTCAACCCTGCCATACTCCACTTTCCATCATCCTTCAGTTTTACTCATCTCTAACCCGCTCAACCCCTCCCATGTCAAGTACTACAAAAAATTTTCGAGTCTGCATCCACCTTCTCC
>NC_137069.1:9870934-9898434 GCF_032717465.1 Coenobita brevimanus | reverse complement strand
GGTAACTGTTTGTCTGCCTGTCTGTCTACTGGTATCTCTGCCTATCTTGCTGTGTGTTCTTGTTTGTCTGTTTGCCTGTCGTTAGTATGTTTTTGTCTGCCTGTCTGTCTGCTGGTATCAGTTTGTCTCTGTCTGTCTACTGGTATCTATTTGTGTCCTTCTGTCTACTGGTATCTGTCTGTCTGTCTGTCCGTTAGTATGTTTTTGTCTGCCTGCCTGTCTATTGGTATATGTCTGCCTGGCGTCTACTGGTGTCTGTCTGTCTGCCTGTCTGTTTATCTGTCTGTCTGCTTGTCTGTCTATATCTTTGCCTGCTTATTTCTGTCCGTTTTCCGATGTAACAAGTTTGAACAGTGCATTAGTTGTTTGTCTCTCACTGCTAACCTTTTTATCTCTGTCTGTCTGTCTGTCTGATATTCTAGTGTTGATCAAGGGGAATTTTGCAGAGCGGAAAATGATGACGCAAGATTTGGCCAGTGAGGCGTGTCTGTCTGTTTGTATATCTTCTTCCGTTTCTTTCTTTCTTTCTTTTTTTTTTTTTTAAATAACAGAACGGAGGAAGGAAAAACAAATGGGGGAAAAAAAAAAATCCATACACCAGATTACTGGTGTCCTCTGTTCATAAAATATCTGTAACAATTAGACTTGAACAGTTGTAGGTTGAAATTTGGAGGAAAACAACTCTGGGAAAGCAAGTTCCAGAGAGATGCAGTTCGGGGAATGAAAGAATTCTGATAGGCAGAAGTTCTACAATATGGCTGAGTGACATTCCAGTCATGAGCGCTACCAGATGCCCGTGTAGCACGAGGGAAGGCATGGAGAGGTGGCACCATGGACGCAACTTCGTCTGAGCATTTGCCAAAAAAATATCTGTAAAATAATGCAAGGGAGGCAACATTCCTTCTTACTTGCATGGGAGGTAGTTTATATGTAATGGCAGGGTTGTTAATGATTCTAACAGCTTTATTCTGAATTTTGTCTAGTTGTCTTAATGCAACCTCTCCACAACCATTCCACAAGGGTGAGCAATATTCAAGCTGAGAGCGCACATGACGCTTATAAATTATAGCTAACTGCTCATCGGCGAAGAAGTTACGGACTCTGTACAATAATCCAAGTTTCTTTGAGGCGGTTTTAGCAAGTGATCTGACATGAGAGGTCCAGCTGAGGGCACTGTTAAGTGAGACACCAAGAATTTCAATACTTTTGTCTATGTTTGTCTGTATTTCTGGTTTTATGTTTGTTTCCTCCTGCCTGTCGATTTATCCGTCTATGTAACAAGATTAAAAATTGAGTTAGATCCACAGTTTTAACTATGGAATTATTTTTGGCAAAGCCTGTAATAAGTCTACTTTGTTTATGGCCAGTTATGAATGATTGAAGTTAATCTCTCTCTCTCTCTCTCTCAAGTTTACCAAAGACCTAGTTAAACAGCAGCTTAAAAAAAAAAAGAAATTACCTCCATATATTAAGCGTCTAATTTTTAATATACTCTTATTCATACAAGAAAAAAAAATCTTACCCAGTTTTCTTATATTCTTTACACTCTTGAATATGTTTATTAAAGTTAACCTGAGATGCTGACTGCTAGAAAAGTCTCTCTGAGGTACGAGACGTGTGTGTGTGTGTGTGTGTGTGTGTGTGTGTGTGTGTGTGTGTGTGTGTGTAGCGTACAGTAGTGTAGTGTAATGTAGGCTGTGTGTGTGTGTGTGTGTGTGTGTGTGTGTGTGTGTGTGTGTGTGTGCCTGTGTTATGGGGAGGGGGGGTGGCAGGGGGTCATGGTATTGGGGGTAATGAAAGGAGAGGGGACGGTACATGTGTGTCATGTCAGCCTGCACCTCAGCCACCAGCCCGTCATTTTCACTTCAGTCTTGCATTGCCTGGCCGTTCATCCAGGCCTTTTCTTTTTCTTTTTCTTTTTTTTTTTTTTTTTTTTTTTTTTTTTTAGCCACCAGGTCACTGCGGCCTCCCGAGATGAACGAAGCTGATTTTGAGCTCTTTTTCCATTTTTTTTTTTCCCCTTCTGTAAAGAGTACTTTCTTCGATCTTCCGGCATTTGACTCTCTCTCTCTCTCTCTCTCTCTCTCTCTCTTTGTACATTAGAAAAAAGTCACGTTAGTACATTGGACCTGGACACAAACGTACTTACTGTACAGTCATTTCCCTGTAGTAACTTAGATTTTCTTTTGGTTGGAGGAACAAAAAATACGGGAATGTTTTGCATTATTCTCACCTTGTTTTTCCCCCAGATGACAAAATTATGATTATTTTCTCCCGAAGCTAAGATTATTAATTAAAGAAGGAACAGGTGCATTGATATTATTCTGCATTCCCTGCCAAATTCAATCACAGTTATGACTGGAATATGATTAGGAAATTGATGGTAAAATTGTTCGTACAGTAAATCAAGGTCCTGGTTAAAAAAAATGTACACCAACGCGTCCTAGTTCGAATCCAAAGAGATGACCGGAGATAAAGGTCAAGCAAAGAATTAAAATGGAATGAAGGGCTATTGGTAAACAAGCTATCAGTGTGAAGGATAGGAAACCGCCTCCCTGACAATAAAGACGTATGTAATTGATGTTCCCTTCCTGTTCTGACTAAATTCTTTGAAGTCAGCTTATTTTTTCTCAAAGAAGAGTGGGAAAATTGTTGGGTATCACACAGAAGCATGTGTGTGTGTGTGTGTGTGTGTGTGTGTGTGTGTGTGTGTGTGTGTGTGTGTGTGTGTGTGTGTGTGTGTGTGTGTGTGTGTGTGTGTGTGTGTGTGTGTGTGTGTGTGTGTGTGTGTGTGCAGGAAAGTTTGTCAAAAGTAGAACGTATAACCAACACGGTAGGCATGTCAAGTCCTCCAAATGAGGGATAATACCTGAACAATTGTGTCTTAGGGGAAGGGGGTGCGGCAGGGGGCATGGTAGGTGGAAGGGGGAGGGGAAGTGGTAGAGGAGGTGACAGGATGCATGATGCCAGTCCACTTCTTGACAATAACTTAAAACAATAGCAAAACAAAACAATCAACACTGACTTAGGAAGCCCAGAGGTGTGATCTCCGGGGTTATTTATTTATTTATTTTTTTTTTTTTTTCAGATTATTGTGTTCTAGTTTTACGAGTTACATCACTATTCGACTAAAAATATGGAGCAATGTTCGTCTACAATCAGTGTAACTTAGTGGCAGTCCAGTCCTCATTTCAGCTTTAACTCCCTAGCCATTCTTCACCCATACCTATTATTACAAATAACCTACCTCCCCTGCAAGTAAGAAGGATGTTGCCTCCCTTGCATTATTTTACAGATATTTTTTTGGCAAATGCTCAGACGAAGTTGCGTCCATGGTGCCACCTCTCCATGCCTTCCCTCGTGCTACACGGGCATCTGGTAGCGCTCATGACTGGAATGTCACTCAGCCATATTGCAGAACTTCTGCCTATCAGAATTCTTTCGTTCCCCGAACTGCATCTCTCTGGAACTCGCTTCCCCAGAGTTGTTTCACTCCAAATTTCAACCCACAGCTGTTCAAGTCTAACTGTTACAGATATTTTATGAACAGAGGACACCAGTAATCTGTTGTTTGGATTATTTTTAAATTCATTTGTTTTTCCTTCCTCCGTTCTGTTATTTAAAAAACAAAAAAATTCAGTCACCCACATTCACCCCATCCTTCACCCGCTCACTCCACCCACACTCACCTCAGCCCCCACCCATTCTGCTCACCCTCCCTAAAAACGCTTGTCACCCACCAGCACCCACCCTGACCCCACCTACTAAGCCACCCTCACGCTGGATTAAGCCCACTCTCATTACAACTTCAAACCCCTCTCACCTTCCACCGTCCTTATGGCCCCACCACTCTCCTCTAAACTTCCTCTCTCTCTCTCTCTCTCACACACACACACACACACACACACACACACACACACACACACACACACACACACACACACACACACACACACACACACGCCACCTTCCCCTCATCCTTCCTCCCGACCTCCCTTCTTCCCCCACCCACCCCACTAACCCATTCTTAAAAATCCTTGTCCAGAGCAGGATTGGAAGGGCTGAACAATGCACAGGAATAAAAACACTGTACATTTGTGAGTGGGTGATCAAGGACAGCTTTGCACAATTGAGAGAACCAGGATGCAAGTTTTGGACAGCGACCTGGACCTGTCTGTCTACCTGTGTCTTTGTTTGTTTGTGTCTACCTATGTGTCCGTCAGTCTGTCTGTCTGTCTACTGGTGTCTGTGTGTCTGCCTGTCTGTTAGTATCTGTTTGTCTACCTGTGTGTCTTTGTTTGTCTACTGGTATCTGTTTGTTTTCCTGTCTCTTAGTATCTGTTTGTCTACATGTGTATCTTTGTCTGTTTGTCTGTCTACTAGTATCTGTTTGTCTGTTTGTCTGTCTACTGGTATTGGTTTGTCTCCTTGTATGTTATTGTGTTTGTCTGCCTGTTTGTCTATTATCTGTTTGTCTGCATGTCTTGCTGTGTGTTGTTGGTTCTCTGTTTGTCTGTCTACTGGTATCTAATTGACTGTGTGTCTGCTGGTATCTGTTTGTCTGTTTGTGTGTTAATATCTTTTTGTCTGCCTGTCTGTCTGTTGGTGTTTGTGTGTCTGCCTGTCTGTCTACTGGTATCTGTTTGTCTATCTGTCTACCTGTGGGGCCTTGTTTGTTTGTTTCTCTGTCTACTGGTATCTGTGTCTACTTGTCTTTCTACTGTTTTCTTTTTGTCTGTCTGTTGTCTACTGGTATCTGTCTGCCTACCAGCCTGTCTGTCTGTCTGTCTGCCCGTCTGACTATATCTTTCTCTGCCTGTTTCTGTCTGTTTTTCGATGTAGCAAGTTTGAACAGTGCTTTAGTTGTTTGTCTCTCGCTGCTTACCTTTTTAGCTGTCTGTCTGTCTGTGTGATATTCTATTGTTGATCGAGGAGAATTGTGCACAGCCGAAAACGATGACACAAGACTTGGCCAGTGAGATGTGTCTGTCTGTTTGTATATCTCCCTTCGTTTCTTTATCTGTCTATGTTTGTCTGTATTTCTGCTTTTATGTTTGTTTCCTCCTGTCTAACGATTTATCCGTCTATGTAACAAGATTAAAAATTGAGTTAGATCCACAGTTTTAACTATGGAATTATTTTTGACAAACCCTGTAATAAGCCTACTTTCATATATACAGTTATGAATGACAATTTAATTCTCTCTCTCTCTCTCTCTCTCTCTCTCTCTCTCTCTCTCAGGTATACTAAAGACCCAGTTAAACAGCAGCTTTAAAAAGAAAATTACCCTCATATGTTAAGCCTCTTAATTTTAATATTCCTTAATGCATGAAAAAAAATTCTTAGTCAGTTTTCTTAAGATATTGCTAAACTCTTTATTATATTTACTAAAATTAATCTAAGATGTTGACTGCTAGAAAATTCCTTGAGAGGTAGGGACGGGAGGTGTGTGTGTGTGTGTGTGTGTGTGTGTGTGTGTGTGTGTGTGTGGTGACAGTGTTAATACAGTGGTGTGTATTGTGAAGTGTGACAGCGTGAGGGATGGCAGTTTGTTAAGTCCGTGATATTGTGAAGTGAAGCAGGGTCTTCTACTTACAAATCACTGTAACACCATATACATATAAAAAAAGAAAACTTAGCTCATTATACCCTGCGCCCTGTAAGTATACTACAAAGAGATATATTCACTATTATGTTTTACTTTGTGCTTAAGACTCATTCCTCGTCATATTTATAAACAATTCTTATTCTTTCTCGGCTAAATGCTTTTGAAGAAAGACTATAAGCTTAAGTCTACTCCATCCAATCGAAGCAAATCTGAGGACTGTTAGCACTCCATATTCTTGAGCTGTATATTTTATTCCTTTGAGCTTTGAATCGATGAAAACAATATCCATCCATACTCTCGACGGTTGAGTAAGCTCCCTAACACCTTTTCCCTAGCGGTTAATATTCCGTACGACACTTTCCTACTCTCTTCTTCGTTGCCCATGACTCTTTAACATCAACATAGAAGGCAAGGATAACACATCAGGGATTAATAACAAGGTAAATGCAAAAATAAAGTGGTAAGGGAAAGGTGGAAAATAAAGTGAAAGGAAAAGGTGAAAAAACAAAGCGGTAAGAGAAAGTTGCTAGGGAGACTTCTTAAACAACGATAATACCACCTCAAGACACCTGGGTACAAGGTGTTAAAAATACTGATGTCATAGACTGATGGAAACATGGACTAAAGAGGACAGATGCATTGTTAATCATTTGTGTACTTATTCTCTACCTATTTCTCTCTCTCCATCTCAGGATTGCCACTCAGTTACCCTGGTTACCCACTACCTATTTCTCTCTCTCCATCTCAGGATTGCCACTCAGTTACCCTGGTTACCCATCTGTTGCCTGTTGAACAAAAGAGGACTCCTGCCCAAGTCTAATTTTTACTTTCAACTGTACTTATTATTTTCTTAAGTCATATAGGTTCATTTAGTCAAGGTGTGTGTGTGTGTGTGTGTGTGTGTGTGTGTGTGTGTGTGTGTGTGTGTGTGTGTGTGTGTGTGTGTGTCCTTTTATTATACCAAACATAATCCTTTCTGTTCCACTCTGATCACTCCTAAATTACATTCATTATAATCAGATCAGGATGGAAATATATTCACATTCCTTATTGCACTTGATCATAACTATCTCCTCCCTCAACAGGTACCGGTTGGACTTATCTTTGCTATCCTTGTCTGCGTTCACTTGGTAGTTCATTAGGGGACTTGGTGGTAACTGCTGGGGGTCGTGTTCTTGGCGAAACTTTATAGCTTTATAAACCTTATGAAGTTGACTGGGATAAATCATTATTATTATTATTATTATTGTTTTTATTATTATTATTATTATTATTATTATTATTATTTCATCATCATCATCATCATCATCATCATCATCATCATCATCATCTTCTTCTTCTTCTTCTTCTTCTTCTTCTTCTTCTTCTTCTTCTTCTTCTCCTCCTCCTCCTCCTCCTCCTCCTCCTCCTCCTCCTCCTCTTCTTCTTCTTCTTCTTCTTCTTCTTTTTTTCCTTTTCTTTTCCTTCTTCACCTTCTTCTTCTTCTCCTCCTTCTTCTTCTTCTTCTACTTCTTTTTCTTCTTTTCCTTCGTCACCTTCTTCTTCTTCTTCTTCTTCTCCTTATTCTTCTTTTCCTTCTTCACCTTCTTCTTCTTCTTCTTCTTCCTCATCATCATCATCATCATCTTCTTCTGTTTCTACTTCTTCACACTTAAGTATTCTTCAGTAGCACATCTAACCCACCCCATTAGTTTAAAATTAATCTAAACTAGTCCAGTAGGGTGTTCAGCACTTATGGGAGAGAGAAAAAAAAAATGGATATTTAGATTGGCAAAGTATGCAATCGATTCCACTTTACAAATAAAGCAGTCAAGCAAATTTTTTTTTTTTTTTTTTTTTTATCAATGCAAAGTCGTGCCTCACTACCCTTGCATTGTGTAAATCTAACTGGTCTGAGTACGTGACGGGTATGGTGAAGAGAAGTAAAAATAAACAATGTGGTACAAAAATAAACAATATTTTTGAGCTATACAACATGCACAATTACATGTGGGATTTTTTGGTTGAGTCGTAGAGGGCTCTGTGGTGCTACACAACATGGAAGATCAGCTGTCGTTCTTCATTCTTCGTCAGACCACTGTTGTAGTCCATTGCCGGTTTGACTGCCCGCTCAGCAGCGTCATTGACCATTTTGAGGTGGGCCATGACATCGGGAATGGGGCAGATGTCATTGATGCTTGTCGAAGTACCCAGCTTCAAACACTGGAAGAGGTTTTTCGACTTCTGGGTGACAAACTTAGAGATTCTCAGATCTGATGCCTTATCAATCGTTTTCAAGTTCAAACGGCGCAGACCCTTCTTCCTCGGCAGTACTGTGGTCAGATTATTCAGCATTTCCTGCTTTTCCTCAACAGAGACTTTTTCAGAATACATGGCTAGTGAAGCCAGGTCCTCACTGAGGTACCACAGTGGCTTTTGATTTTGTTCAGTGCCTTCTTTGCTACAACAGGATCCACCTCTTTGAATTCTTCAGTCATCTTCAGGAGATTGAGGTCATTGATTGGAGCATCGAAAGCATTTGGGGCTTCAAAGCAGTGCATAACACAGATGGTGACGAGGAAGACACAGATGCGTTTCATGGCCTCCTTTTCGTGCCATGTGAAGGGGAAGGAGACTGCATCCTTCAGTTGATTTCTGAAAAGAAAGATCTTGAGGCAGTAGAGGCCTTTGGCCATCCAACGTGCTCTGTGATAGACACCTGGACGGTGAAAGGTCATCCGTGCTGGCTTCTTGCCGAAGAAAGCCAAAGACAGATGGAGGAGCTCAAGGTAGTCATCACAGAGTTGTGCACTATCCATGTGGCTGAGTATGAAGTGTTCAATGTCCTCGGCTCTGTTGGCAATCCACGACTGAGATTTTTCATCTAGGTAATCATCGTAGGGGTCGAAGGAGTGTCAATTTTGTTCTAGAACACTTTGAATCGACCGAAGAGAGGAATTTCAGGACCAGAAGAAGAGAAAAATAGGTCAAAGATCCTTGCCACTAGGAGTTCACACATGCGGTGCCTGCATGGCAAGAACATCAGCGGGACTTGGAGACATCTTTCAGTGACAAAGCAAGCTCCGCTGTGAAACCTGGTGTTAGATGCTGTAGTATCAAAACAGAGCCCTGCAATCCAGGGCTTCACTTCAGGCCATTCATCTAGAGTCCTTAGCACTGCCGCTCCCATTGCTCCGCCCGTTCCAGCAGGGATCTTAGGGATCGCCAGGATCTTCTCCGTACCAATCCCTGTAACAACAATCGCCAGGCGATCACCGCGGCCGCTACCAACGATGTTGGGCAAAAGCTTGCCATCAAAATAGAGAATCAAGGGTGTTTGTGGTTGGAATTCTTTTTTGATCTTTTCAGCGATCTCAGTCCTTGATTCCTTCCGAACAGAGTAAAGAGATCAGACAGACAACGTGAGTTCCCCCACGTCAAGCCCTGCTGCGTTCAAGGCGAGAGATACCACTTGCATTGCAACTCGCGTTGAAATGAGGCATGAGTTTGAGAAGGCCAAAGAAAAATTGCAAAGTATGGTGTTGTTCCCACCAGTAGTGGAACTGAATAAGCACTTTACCCTTCAAGTTCCTGAAGGTTCAATTTTTCAGAACACCTTAAGCCCAGCCTAACCTGACCTAATCCGACCTAACCAAAATGTTCATCACGTAACCTATGTAACCTAACCTATCAGTCTCTTATCTTTAACCTACCATCACAAAAATAGATAGACAGATAGATGAATAAACTAATTAGTGGGATTGCTGATGTTAATTCTGCGTGGTTAGGTTCCCTAGCAAAAAAGGCGATTTAAGGATTAGGTTCGTCTCTGTGCAAAAAACAAAGCAAAAAAGCAAAAAAATTACACAAAACAAAAAACAAATAATCTTTTGGTAATTGAGGCTTTGCAGTGATAGCCTCATTTAAATCCTTTTGGTAAGCTTTGGTAATATTATCATGTCTGTCTGTTTGTCTGTCTGTCTGTCTCTTTAAGTAAATTCATATATGTACCTAAACACACACATCTCTCTCTCTCTCTCTCTCTCTCTCTCTCTCTCTCTCTCTCTCTCTCTCTCTCTCTCTCTCTCTCTCTCATTTTGTGTGTCTCTTTTTGTCAGTTCTCTACCTGATACCAGTAACCATCTGTCTACATATCCATCTATCCAGCTGTCTGTCCTCCATCATCCATCTGTCAATCCAGCTGTCTGTCCTTCATCCATCTGTCTATCCAGCTTTGTCTTCCTTCTTCCATATGTCTATCCAGCTGTCTGTCCTCCTTCATCCATCTGTCTATCCAGCTGGTTGTCTTCTGTCCATCACAAAACATCCTGAATTGTAGCCAGCATAAAAAATACTTCCATACAACTAATCCGGGCTCACCTGCAGTCCTTCATTCCGTCCAAAATTCACTCATTTCTGTAAATCCTCATTCTCATTTCAGCATTTTCATTAATATTTCAGCATTTTATTGATATTTCGCCGTGTATGCAGTTCCATTTACACACACACACACACACACACACACACACACACACACACACACACACACACACACACACACACAAATGTATATACAAGTATTGAGTGACAAGCCAAATGGTTTCCTGTAAGCCAAGAAACCATTTACAACGCTGGGTGGTAACCATATAACCAAACCATACGTGCTCCCTACCTGTCAGCAAGTGGGTTGGTGGAGGGTTAGTGCCCCTCCCCGTAAAACAAATAACTCAAAGTCAAATGGCCACCCTTTTCGGGATTATGGCGTCTGGCAATAGATAGATAGATGTATACACACACACACACACACACACACACACACACACACATACATATATATATATATATATATATATATATATATATATATATATATATATATATATATATATATATATATATATATATATATATATATATATATATATATATATATATATATATATATATATATATATATAATATTCCTTTTCTCATTTGAACTTTTTTTTTTTTCAGTTCAACATATATCATCTCTAGTTTTAGTATATTCGTAATTCTCATTTTAGGGCCATATTTATTTTCATGCTGGACGCCTTCATGTGGTGGCACTGATATAACTGTGTAGTGGCGATGCCTGGTTATACAAGCATCCCTCAACTTCCTTCCTATGCCCTGAATGGGGGATGGTGGGCTGCAGGAGACGGGTAACTTCAATATGCAGTCCACTGGGTTCATATTTTCATGAACCTTGGGCTATTAATACTGTTTCTGCTACTACTACTACTACTACTACTACTATTATTACAACTGCTACTATTACAATTGCAACTACTACTGTAGCTGCATTTTTCTTGGTTTGACTTAAGGCCTATTCCATCGCCGATGGAGACTTTCGATCACGTAATGCCATCTCTCTCTCTCTCTCTCTCTCTCTCTCTCTCTCTCTCTCTCATCAGACGCCTTAATCCAGTGAGGGGTGGCCACAGACAGATCGTTTCCGTGTCGCCCTGTCCCCTGCCATTTGTCTGCTCTCTGACTCACACCCCGTCTCTCATGTATCTCTCCCCTCTATCCCTGCAACTCATCCTTGGGCCTGTACTTTTATCGGTTAAGGAAACTCCCTAACACATTTTCCTAAGCGATATATTTTGCTTGTTACCCCTAACACTTCTCTTCTGTGTTACATAAATCCTTCGTATGTCGCCTACTCTGCATAAATAACATGCAGAAGAATATTAACCACCTGTATTAAAAAACAAATCGCTGAGGAAGTGGAGTAAGGCCCTGGTCTTCCCCTTTTCCTCTTCCTCTTCCTGTATCTTTCCTTTAAGAATTATATAAACTATATTAGCCTATCCTTAGGTTCTTACTCTTGACATTTCTTTTTTAAGCCCTTCAATCTAATGACTTGTTTTCTTACTTCAAACTTCCTGGCGATTTCATCCATCTTAGGGCTGGGCTAATGTACTGAGGGGTTCATTGAAGGCTGTATCTAACCTCCCTTAATTCAGAAGTCCCCCCCTAAATCGTAAGGATCCCCTAATTCACAAGGCCCCCCTAATTCGCAAGGCCTCCCTTAATTCAGAATGTCCCCCTCCCTAATTCGGAAGCTCCCCCCCAGTTCGGAAGGCCTCTCCCTAATTCGGATGGTCCCCTTCCGTAATTCTGAAGATCCATCCATAATTCGGATGGTCCCCCCCATAATTCGGATGGTCCCCCCTAATTCGCAAGCCCCCCCCAGTTTGGAAGGTCACCCCCTAATTTGGAATGTCCCCCCCTAATTCGGAAGGTACCCCTCTCTGATTAGAAGGTCTCCCCCTAATTCGGAAGGTCCCTTCCTAATTCAGAAGGTCCCCTAATTTGGAAGGTTCCCCCTAAATAGGAAGGTCCCCCCTAAATCGGAAGGTCCCCCCTAAATCGGAAGGTCCCCCCCAATTCAGAAGGTTCCCCCCTCGTTCGGAAGGTCCCCGCTCCCTAATTCGGAAGGTCTGTCCATTATCGTCGCCTTCATCATCGTCATCATCACCATCACTGTCATCATCACTGTCACCATCGTCATCATTATCATCACACACACACACACACACACACTTCCACTTAGACATACACCACTCCCACTACATACACCCATTATCCTATGTACTTCACCAGTATGAGGAAGGGTTTTTTCTTCCAGTCACTCTCCCTCAGGATAAGTTTGGTCCCAATTAATTTCATCACTACGACGACATCCTGGTTTTATTTTTCATAACTGCTGACATTTTCTCTTTTTTTTTTTTAATTTCGGGGAACAATGATTAGTTTTTCCTATCGGTTTTTCTCCCGCCCTCCTGGTTCTTGGACCCTACCTCTCTCCATCCTAGGGTGGGAAAAGGAGTAGGCTATATATGATGATGATACCTTCAGCTACCCCCTCTTTATTACAAAAGTCATGCGAATCTGTTCCTGAAATGCTTTAAAGTGTTTCGTTCCAAATTCCGAATACTTAAACTGTTTCGTTCCAATGCTTTTCCTTCAGATTCCGAAATTCAGCGTAGCATAGTTTATCAGCCGCGTCACCCCACCTTTTGCAGATATATTGTTTCATTTAGCTGTCCGTGTTGAAGATTGCGGTAGCATTTCTGGCTTGCCATTTGTTTTCGTTCGGAGTAGCGAAGGTAAATTAAGCCATGAGCCATCGTTTCTAATACTTTTTTTTTTTTTTTGTATTACTTTCTCTCAAAATCTTTCATTATTTTTCATCGTCCTTCTCTTCCACCCAGTTCATCCACTTCTATACTGTGGATTCTTTAACGAAGGAACTTTGCCGAGACTGTGAAATTTGTGTATCTAAGTGGGACTATACTGGTTGGGTGCAGTCATACTAGGCAGCCGTATGATTAGAGATCAAACGAAATTCCTCTCTCTCTTTCTCTCTCTCTCTCTCTCTCTCTCGCTCGCTCGCTCGCGCGCGCGCGCGCTCTGTGATCCTGACAGCCGTCCCAGGGAGGCGAATGGGTAAGTGGCTCCCTAACACCTCTTCCTTAGCGATTTATTTTTGAATATGACTGGTTAATATCCTTCCTTACCTTATTTATGCAGAGTTTGGCGATGTTTGAAGGATTAATATAGCACAAAATAGGACTCTATGGCGTAATAAGCAAATAAATCGCCCAGGGAAAAGTGTTAGGGAGCTTCTCTTACCCACGAGAATACGGGCCAAGTTCTTTATGCTGCTAACGGAGATGTAGGCCCATATTGTCGCCGGGGAAGGAGGCTCGCTAACACTTTTTCCTTAACGATATATTTTTTTTTTTCCAGACTACTCATTCATATCCCTTGCTTTGCTTCTCGTGTCATTTCAGTATCGACGTAGATTGCATGAATAACACACACAAGAATATAGTATCGGAGCAGATTCAGAAATAAATCGGCAAGGATAAGGTGTTAATTATCTTCCTAACAGCACCAGAACACCGCCCTAGGTGGCGAAATTGTCGGGTGGCGTTACCGTCTGGGCCGAAAGATGTGTCACACACAGTTAGTAGTAAAGGAACTGACTGACAATTTTTGACACTCTCTGTAGTTTCTCCTCCACAGGGACTTTCCGACATAACTCTTGACCCCGACTACATCTTAACCTTTGCTAGTAAGACAACTTGGCTGTGAACTGGGGCATCATAGGTCATAGCGAGATCAGAGTATTAGGTGAAGCATTTACTTGTATGATATTCGCATAGGTACATCAAGTTTTATCAGCAAACACTTAGAAGGTAATGCCGGAGAATTGTTTAATACAGATAAAAGAGTACCAAGCACAATAATACTACTATAGTTTTTTTTATACAGTACTAGCTTGGCCTAGATTTTATACTCACCTAGCTTACATTTTACACTCACCTGGCCTAGTGTTTAAGCTCACCTGGTCAAGATTTTACACTCATCTGGTCTAGATTATAACCTGGTCAAGATTTTACACTCACCTGGTCTAGATTATAACCTGGTCAAGATTTTACACTTATCTGGTCTAAATTTTACACTTACCTGGACTTAATTTTACACTCGCCTGGCCTAGATCTTACACTCACCTGGACTTGATTTTACACTCACCTGGCCTAGATTTTACATAAACCCGGCCAAGATTTTTTTCCTTCATTCACGTAGCTCTGTGACAGAACCAGACAATGCTGTGGCTGTACATCCTTCCAATAACACTTCTCTGAGATCAGCATCCTATATTTGTGTTAATTCAGTGTTTCAGCTGAGCATTGGAGACGTGACAAATTTTAGGCCAAGTTAAGATAAAAGAAGTATATAGGTGACCCATTACAAGTGGAAATATTGGGTGGGAGAGAGAGGGGATAGAGCTTGACTTCTTTATTTTCTCTAACATATCCCCCTGTACAGAACCTGGCTCTATAAAGCTGGGTTCTGTGTAGCCCTAAAAGTTTGAAAAAATAAAGACTTCTAGCTCTGACCTGTCTCTCACCCACCCAATATTAAAATGGGTATGTTCACCTGTTCTACCTTTCCTTTTCCTGTTTTGGCTCTATCCTCCGCTGCCCACCTTTTTCTTGCCCTCCTCCCCTGGCTATCCATTATTTCTAAGGGGTTTTTGCTCACTGTTCCTTTAGGTTAGTTTGCCCTGGTTCCAGCACTGAGACCCTTCCAATTATTCTCTCCCTCTCTCTCTCTCTCTCTCTCTCTCTCTCTCTTTCTCTGTATCAGATGTATCTATCTATTCCTATGTATGTATCTCTAGCTATGTTCACCAGTATCTGTGTACCTCTTTGTTTCTCTCTCTCACCTCATCCATCTCACCCTCTCCCTTATGACACCTCCCTGCCTTGTGTGTTCATTTCTCTCCCTTCCCTTCCAGTCTGCCTTAATCTGCCGGGTAAGTGAACCTGGCACAGTGGAAGTGAACCCTTGAGCGCTCCCTTTAGTAGCCAGAACATAAGAGAACCCTTGACCCCTTCCCCCAGCCCTCAGCACAGTAAACCCTCCTCCTGAATAAGATCACAGCAGGAATAGTATTAGATCTCCTTCCTGCCCAGTTCTTGTACGTATTACCGTTGTGTTGATGGGATTGAGAATTTATAACAGTGTGGGGATGGTGTTGCCATTAGGACGGAGGAGTGGTATTTGTGTGTCTGTCTGTCTGTGTCTATTTGTCTGTCTATCTATCCATTTGTCTGTATGTTACTTTATCTGTCTGTCTGTGTTGCTGTCCATTTGTCTATCATCTGTCTGTCAGTCTGTCTGTCGCTCTGTCTATCTGTCTGTGAATATCTTTTTCTTTCCTCTATCTGTCTATCTATCTGTTTCTTACTATATGTAATTATCTTTTTCAGTCTTTCTTCCAGCCTGTCTGTCTATCTGTGTGTGTGTGTGTGTGTGTGTGTGTGTGTGTGTGTGTGTGTGTGTGTGTGTGTGTATCATCCCACTGCGTCTGCCTTATCAGTTAACGCATATCTTTCACTTTCCTCTCATCATATCAAAGAGAATCACCTATGGCCAGAGGAACATACCAAGCCCTTCTCCTTAACCCCTTTTCCTTGGCCATTTAGTTTTAGATATGATTGCTTTTAATATCATATTGTACTTTATGCGGAGTATGGCGATGGTTGAAGGATTTTTTTTTTCTTTTTTTTTTCTTTTCTTTTTTTTACGTGTCCGACTCTGGGCAAAGGCTTCAGGGCCTATTTCTGGGAGGCAGTAATATAATACCAAATAGGACAGGAAGGAAAAGGTGTTAGGGAGCTTCCTTACCCGGCCAGAATACATATACAGACTTAGAAATTAAAGACACATATACACACACATACTTGAGTTTACACATATATGCTAAGGAATAGGGTTGTATATATTATGTCTGTGTGTGAAGTTATGCTAGTATACATCAACTGATAAGTTTTTCGAGTGGCCCAAAATTTTGAAATGTCTGTATCTTATTGGAAAAAATTGACCTTTGACCTTTATTGTTGATATTTGTTGCTGTATATTTACAGCAGGTCATTATTATTGTTATTATTATTATTATTATTATTATTAATATTAATACCCAGGTATTATCACCTTCTTCACCGTAACTATCATCATCATCATCATCATCATCATCATCAGTCCACTACAGGAGGAAGGCATCTCCCCTCTATCTCCCCTCTAATCGGATATCTACCTATGAAATTTAATTAATAAATTCAATAGCTTAATTGGGTCATTATTGAGGGGAGGAGGGGAGGGGAGGGTTGATGGAGGAGGGGAGGGAGGGGGGAGTGGGGGGTCAGGGAGGGTGAGGGAGGAGAGAGAGGTATAATCCAATTCTCACCTGTCGTAAGCTCGTCATTTAAGTGGCTTTGTAGCTTCCCTAACACCTCTTCCTTTGCGATTTATTTTGCTCATTACACAGCAATATCCATTTGTATGTTACTGATGCAAACTAAGCTAAAATGTTGAAAAAAAAAAAATTATATACGAATTTTGCAGTGTAGTTAAAATAAACCGCCAAGGAAGAGTAGCTACACAGGCTTCTAATCCCTCTAGGAAACGATCTACACACCAACTCATTTTCTAGGTCGAGACTGACTAGGAGAGGAGGATTATATAAAGCTCACACTTGTCTGGAGCTCACAAATTAAACTTACGAAAAGACTAAAGCTCACAGGTGCCATGGCGATCGTAAGTGGCGTGCAAGATCCTAAATTTGGACGATCATTTATGGAACGCCTGTGGTTATTACATATCGTTAGCCTGCATGCCATGGTACAGAGCGCAGTTAGCAGCCAGGTAGGAAGGCCAGGTACGCTCCATCAAGGTCAGGAATTTTAAAAATCATATATATATTTTTGGCATCTGCGTCCCATATTCGACATTAAATTTTATCACTTGATCCTTCATCTCACCTACTAAATCCACCTCACACACAATCCAGACGGTTTTCCTCACCTGGGGGTGAAGAATCGAACCTGGGTGTGTTCCTACAGGTGCCATAACCCCCTCATGGTCGGGGCAGCTCTAGTACCCCCTTCTATCTCACCTCAAACGATTTTATTCAGCTGAGAGAGGGGTCTGGGAGTGTTAAACCGCTCCCCCCTCCTCCACTAACCCCCTCCTGTCCTCCCCACTGCAGGTTAATAAATATCACCTGGTCTGGAAAATCAGGTGTGTGTGTGCATCGTTTTAAAAATTTTGTTTTTGCGTTTTTCTCCTTTTTGTTTTATATTGTCCTAAAGCTTTTTATTCCGTTCAGTGCTTCTCTCTTTTGCCTCTGTCTCTTGCCCTGCTTTCTCTCTCTCTCTCTCTCTCTCTCTCTCACACACACACACACACACACACACACACACACACACACACACACACACACACACACACACACACACGACAGCCCCATAATAAGAATAAGAGATAAAAAGGAATATTGAGAGTGCAATATCCGTGTCCCAGCAAATAGTCAAAGAGCAGAAGATTTGACTTTCCCCTGTAGCCTTGTATTTGTACCGATGCCTCACAAACTTGACTTACTTCTTTCTTGTCTCACCTTCAGCTCTTTGGTTAGGTCACGTCAGGTTATGTTGGGTTTGATTAGGGATATGTGGAGTAAACGCGACGCAGCTAAGAAAATAAAACCCTCAACAGTGAAATGGTCCGGTGGTCTGAAAAATGGATCTGGTCTCCTCCCTCTATATGCTGGTCTACCCTCAGGACAGGACCAGTTACGATCGTCACATAAGAGAAAGTTTCCCATCTTTCGTTACAGTATTTTTTGTTACGTATATGAGAGAAGGGTGTGAACTTGGGGGAGGGCAGTAAAATGGCTATCAGGGCGACATGGAGGCGATGTCTGTGGCCACCCTTTGCTGGATTAAGGCGTCTGATATTAAACAGATAGATAGATTTTTTGTTAGCATTGTACAGTGAAAACAACATGACTTTATCGTGTTGTTGTTTAAGATAATTTGAGTGAAACTATGTCTGTCTTTAAATTGTTAAACCTATGGCGGTCATTTTCACGGGGTGTCATTAATCCCATACCTTTTTTCTATGCCCAAAACTCTGGCCATAGAATTTATTAGCTCGTTTCCTTAGGCCCAGCAGTCCTATGACCATGCACCTCTACATGTCACCACTTCGGCGCTAACACCCACCGTCCATATTGAATAAACACTAGGGGTGTCTCAAGAGAGACAGTCCGAATGAGAGAGAGAGAGAGAGAGAGAGAGAGAGAGAGAGAGAGAGAATCCGTGAGAGAGTCCCTGATATAGAGCAAGCGAGAGAGCAAGAGAGGTGGTGGGGGAGACATTTTTGGTCGGAAGTTTTACCTGTTGGACACTCGCAGCCCAGGAGAGCAGGTGTCCCAATTTTACACCTCTGAGCCACACTATCTTTCCCCCGGCGGTCAGGTGGGTTACGGTGCCTTGCTGGGGTGAGGGGGAGTGTGGTGTGCATTTTTAACACTAGAGTCCTCATCCTTGTTGGTTAAGGAAGCTCCCTAACACCTTTTCCTAAGGGATTTAGTTTGTTACGCGTTACTGCCTGATCTGTGTTCCATTAATCCTTCCAGTATCCTGACATTCTAACACCTTTTCCAAAGCGATTTATTTTGTTTGTTACACGTTACTTTTTCTGTTTCATAAATCCTTCTGAAATCATAGCACCCTAACACCTTTTCCTAAGCGATTTAGTTTGTTTCACGTTACTGTTGTCTGTGATACATAAATCATTCCAATATCCTGACACCCTAACACCTTTCCCTAAGCGATTTATTTTTTTTATTACACATTACTCTCCTCTTCTGTGAGATATGAATTCTTCCAATATCTCCATACTCTGCATAAATAACCTTCAATGAGGATTTTAACCACCCACATCCAAAAACAAATCGCTAAGGAAGAGGTGCTAGGGAGCTCTCCTGGTGGTCTAGTGGATTGCGGTGCCTGTCGGGGTGAAAAAGGAGTGTAGTTTGCTTCGGGGTAGTATATCAGGAGTCTTTGGGGATTTCTTTACACATTTATCATAGCGAATTATTCTGGACAGTGTACTTTATTATTCTCCTGTATATTATTGACGCAAACTGGTAATAAAGCGATATACATAACCACAAGAGAATATAAGGTGTCCTCTGCAAAATAAATAGGTAAGAAAAAGGTGTAACGGGGTGTCCTGTACCACTCAGAATAAGGGTGCGAATCTCAAAATAAAGAAGCAATTAAACCCAGAAATAATGTGAGGATTTTGATCAACTCTGGGAAAATACAAATAATCTTGGTTAATATGGTTGAAGATGTACATAACTTTGCATTTAATTCCTGCTGACGTTAAGTGGTTTAATTTGCTAAGGAAGTACCGCAGCAGTGATGATGATGATGATGGTACTACTACTACTACTACTACTACTACTACTACTACTACTATCTATCTATCTATCTATGTATCTATAGCCCGACGCCCTAATCCCGCAAAGGGTGGCCGCAGACAAAACGCCTCCAAGTCGCTCTGTCACCCACCATTTTCCTCCCCCCAACTCACCCCCCCTCCCTCATATACCTCTCAACTCCATCCCTCCACCTCATCCTCGGTCTACCTCTCCCTCTCCCTCCCTCCACCTCACCTACATACACCCTCTTAGTCAGTCTTTCATTCTCCATTCTCTCCACATGTCCAAACCACCTCAGTGTATTTCTCCTAATCTTCTCAACCACATCCACATCCACCCCACAGCGTTCCTTCACTTCTTCATTCGTCAACTACTACTACTACTACTACTACTACTACTACTACTAATAATAATAATAATAATAATATCACCACCATCACCACCACGAACAACAACAACAGCAACAAACTCATACATCCACAAAACTCATCCTTTCACAGTTTACAAACTCTGTCCTTAATTCCACCTTAAGTCACACCTATTTCCTGACCCCAAAGGAACCCACCAGCGATGTTCTTCCTTACGAGGTGGACGGCACGTAACTCAGGCGACATTGACCCGGGGGATGGATGTACAGGGCAGATCAGGTCAACATGTATGTGGTGACCTGGGGGTACAGGGGATAGGGAGTGAAGGGGTTTGTTTTACTGGGCCCTTTCCTGTTCCTCTCTCTCTCTCTCTCTCTCTCTCTCTCTGAACTATAAAAATATCTTGCTCCCCTCTAGCAGCTACAAAAAAATCCACCCCAACCCCCCTCTGTCTGTCTGTCTGTCTCTCTCTCTCTCTCTCTCTCTCTCTCTCTCTCTCTCTCTCTCTCTCTCTCTCTCTCTCTCTCTCTCTCTCTCTCTCTCTCTCTCTCTCTCGCATCCTCAGCTGTCCTAGTCATATGTCAGGGTACAGGTTAGATTCTTACCATACATCACTTCTTCCCCTACCTCTTCCTACCTTTTCCTGCTTCTTCCTGCTAGATGGGACTTGAGAAGCAGGCAGTGTATTTGTCCCTGCTTGTCCTGCTTCTCCTGCTGGTTTTCTCCCGCCGAGTGATGAAGTTGACTCACGTTATGTGAAATGAAATGAATTCGGTATTATGATGGTACGGTGGAATTTCTTGTTTAGTAGTGTGTTGGGACTTGTAAGTGAGGTATATCTGTCTCTCTGTTTATCTATCCACCTATCTGTCTGTCTCTATCTGTCTGTCTGTCTTTCTATCGATCTATCTGTCTATCTGTCTGTCTGTCTGTCTACCTACCTCTTTGTCTCACTGACTGTCTATCTCTGTTTCTGTCTCTGTCTATCTATTTGTCTGTCTGTCTGTGTCTACCTACCTATCTATCTGTCTCTATCTGTATATCTATCTATCTATCTATCTACCTATCTATCTTACCTACCTATACCTATCCATCTGTCTACCTACCTACCTACCTACCTAGTTATCTACCTACCTACCTGTCTACAGCCAGACGCCTTAATCCCAGAGGGGCAGACCACGAATAACTCACTTCCATATCACCCTGCCCTTGGCCATCTTTCCCCCTCCGTCAGGCCGCCTTCCCTCCAACTCATACCACTTTCATTCATATACCCCTCCACCCCAAACCCCCACCTCATCCTCGACCTTCCCCTCCCTCTCTGCATAGCGATAACACTTGCAGTAGGAGTAAAGATTGTAATAACAGTAATATAAGTGTTAATAATAATAATAATAATAATAATGATGATGATGATGATGATGATAATAATTATAACAACAACAACTAACAAAAGCAACAGCAGCAAAAAAAAAAAACGTAAAAACTACTTAGTCCAAAAATACTATTTCGAAGCAAAGACAACTCTCTCTCTCTCTCTCTCTCTCTCTCTCTCTCTCTCTCTCTCTCTCATTTATTCTGACTTTGTGTTTATATTCGTCCTTTTGTAGCTTATTTCCTGTAGCTCAGTGACAGAAAGACAGGGCTGTGGCTCAAGACAGTCTTTAAAGCACTTCTTCGTGATTAGCATCATATTCAAGTGTTAATCCCTTGTTATGGTTCAGTATTAAAGAGATTGCAATTTTACGCCTAATTAAAGTGAACGGAGTGTAGTAAATAAGAATCGAGGTGGTGACTGGCCCACTTGGTTTCTGCCTATGCAAGTACGAGTGTTCTGTCTTCAAAGAACAGATATATCACAGCTGCCTCAGACTCTCATTCACGTTAAGTTGGCCCAGATTTGAGTCCCTTTGCAGCTTATTTCACGTAGCTCAGTGGCAGAAAAAGACACTGCCGCGACTCTACTTCCTTGTGGTAGCACTTCATTGTGACTAGCGCCATATTCTAGTGTTTTACCTCTTGCTACACCTCAGCATTCAAGAGTTAGAGTAAAAAAAAGTGCATCACTGTTCTTACTCTCGTCATTTACGGTGCTGGTAACACGTCAGTTATCAGTCCACGGTCACCCTAGGCCCAGGTCGTGGGTAATTAGTGCAGTGACGGTCAAGGCAGTATAGCCGTGTTTGATGCTGACCATCGTAGTGTTACCACAACTGTCTGGCTGTGTAGGTAGAATGAGTACCCAGGGGAGGTAACTGTGGTAACCTGGATGATGTAGTGGCCATGCATCCCAGGATATTATGAGAATAACCCACCACAAGCTCAAACGCCCAAGTTAAAGAGGTGAGCACCGCAGCGAAGCACCCCATGGCGTCTGCTCTCACATTTACCTAGTTACCATGTACTCACAATCCCCTATTTCTGATGGTTTGTATTTTGGAGAGGGGCTGAATCCTCCAAGAATCACTGGGAGGGTCACTCTCCCCAAACATCGCTTTACGAATAAGAGTCCACTGCACGACATGTACTAAGATATCAAAGCCATATCTACAATCCTTTCACAGATTCTTATAGTTTTCAATTTGCTGAGTAGGGCTGACCTCCCTGAAAAACATGGTTGGAAAATTGTACTGTCTGTAATGGAAGACCTTTGGAGTAACAGCTGTTCTACACACCTCCCTAGGAAAAAAAAAATCATGCTCACTCGAACACGCTCCACACTTTCAAATATTGACGCCTATTTTATATTTACTTACATGAGTTAAGAGGAGGATAGAATATTGTGTGAATCAGTGAAGAGGTTTGATGAATAAAAAACACTGGTTGTACTAATATTACCCATATATAAAAGATTCGCAAGAAACCCTTGACTCTTTTCTTTAGAATTAAAAAAAAAAAATACCGGTATGTATATCATGGGAGAGACCAGAGTAATTATATAACCCTAATATTTTTTTTTATATTTTGTGGGGCCACTTATCTAACCCCAAAATAAATAAATAAAAAAGTTAATAAAGTATTCAGAATCTGCTTGAGACACAGGTAGTAAAGAGGGATTAATAGGGACAGTAAGGACATCGTTCGAGTTATATTCCTGCAAGGTGGTGTAAAGGAACTGTTGATTGGAACTGTACTTCCTGGTGGTCAAGGGTTTCCGAACTGGACAAAGGGAATGACGGCCACCAGTTTGACCCCGAAGCCCCCTTGGGTGATGAAGCCTGGTTATATTGATGCCAGGTTCCTCTCTCTCTCTCTCTCTCTCTCTCTGCTTCGACTGCATTATTCTTCCCTCCTCCTTTTCCTCGTGTCTGTTCTTGTCTCTCTCTCTTTGATCTGATATATTCTTGTCTCTCTGATTCACTGACCGACTCCATTTCCCTCCTTAAAATTGGGTTTCTGTGTGTGTATGTGTGTGTGTGTGTGTATGATTTATTCCCTTTTATCTGCATGCCTGTGTGTGATTGCCGAGGGAGAGGGGTGTGGGTGTGTGGGGGGTGTTGTCTGAGAGGGTGTAGGTGTAAATGTGAATGTATCCCTTATCCCTATGTGGCGTTGTTGTTTTTTTTTTTTAATCTGCTTTCATCTTGTTACTATTACCAATTATCCCCAATAAAATTAAGTCGGTCAGGTTGAGTGTTAAGGAAGGCAGCACTGTGTTAGGTGATAAGGCACTAGATTGCGAAGTAGAGTTAGGCAATGAACAGGTCTTGAATTTGGCTCTCTGTTATCATGTTTTTATTTTTGCTTGAAAGGAGCAATCTGACGGGCTTCTGGCCTTTAGTTCTTTCTTACATTAAACGAATGCAGAGGCGTGAGGGTAGATGATAGGCAGCAGTGAAGCAAGTAAAGGAGATAGGTAGAGATTGCACTACACCAAGCAGAGGTATACAAAGAGGTAGGCGCTAGGTAGAGACATATAAAAGTAGGCAGATTGTCAGGCAGCGATATAGGATGGAGGCAGAAGCATATAGATGGATAGGCAGCAATATAGGAGTCAAGCAGGTAGGCAGACAGGCAAGCAAGAAGGTAAAGAAGGTAAATAATCAGCGAGCAAGATAGGAGGTAACCAGGCAAACAGGCAGGCAGGTAGATGCAGGTAGACAGGAAGGCGGCAATATAGGAGGTAGGCAGGCAGGCAAGGTCTACGCCAGGCAGAGGGAAGTGAAGCGAAACCAATTTAGAGTTAATTTCCAGCGCCGACTTGCGATCGATTAAGGGGGCGACGGATTGTGTCCGGCTGGCAGGCTCTGTCCGGCTTTGCCCCACCTCCCTCCGGCTTGGTACCCCCCAGCCTGTACACCATAGCCACCTGTAGGGCTGCCGTACCGTTCCTGTCATGCTGTACCGTTTGCCATGGCTTTGTCTCTCTTTCTGCTATAATTTTGTTTTATTTCGATCCTGGCAATCTATTTTCATTATGGCTCTGTAGTCACACTGTACCGTTCTTGTTTTGCTGTACCATATCTTAATTCTAAACCCACACAGCCGATCAAATGTCCCCCTGTAGGATTGTACCGTTCCTGTTATACTGCACCACTTATTCAAGATATTTCGTGATCTTGATATCAGTCGTATCAGTCATGTTCCACTGGACCGTCTCAAGTATACCGGTCTTGTTTTTCTGTACCCATTAACTCACACAGCCGGTACACCATATCCGCGTGTAAGGCTGCTGTACCGTTCATGCTGCAGTGTACCGTTTTTTGCTCCACGGTACTTTTTTGATATAATGAGTGGATATTGCTTTGCTTGCTGTATTTTCTTATTTTGTCCTTCCTTTCAGTCGCACCAGATTTATTCCAGTGTATTGTGCTTATCCCCCTCATGATCCGGACATCTCTAGCATTCTATTCCAGCTAAGAGTGAGTCATAAGAGCCTGGGATGGTGAGGAGAGACGCGATATTACATCCGGCTGGCAGGCTTTGTCCGGCTTTGTGGTCCTTCCTTTGTCCTCCCTCGTCCCTCTCTCTCAGCTTGTTACTCTTTAGGACTGAGCCTTTTATCAACACTCTCAGACTTCTATAACTCACTCTCAGCTTAATAAAACCGTCTCACAGTGTCTAGAGCAGAATAATGGGTTACCGCGACACTATATCTCTTGTATTTTTGTTGTACTTAGTTCCTCTTTATTTCGACCAATTCAGTTTTGCATCGTGTACTGTTTTCGTCTTAGTGTACCATTTTTTGCTTTGCTTTACACTCTCTCTCTCTCTCTCTCTCTCTCTCTCTCTCTCTCTCTCTCTCTCTCTCACACACACACACACACACACACACACACACACACACACACACACACACACACACACACACACACACACACACACACACACACACACACACACACACACACACACACACAATCGAAAAGAATTATACTAACTGGAGATTTTAATACAAATATAAATTCGAATACTGTAGATATAATAAGCCAATAAAGCTGTTGGGACCAAAAGCTCCTGGATCTTGTGCAAGAGTTTTTCCTAACGCAACATGTAAGGGAAAGCACCAGAAAAAGAGGACTCGATGGACCCTCAATGCTAGATCTCATATTTACTAGGCAAGAAAACGATATTGACAGTTTAATATATCACCTTCCATTCGGCAAAAGCGTCCATGCAGTTCTAAATTGCAATTTCAGGATTGCATATGACATAGATAACAGCAATGAAAGTTACAAAAAGAGTCTAAACTATAAAAAGGGAAAGTATCATGACCTAAAGAAGTACTTCTTAGAAATTGCTTGGGAAAAGAAGCTTAGAGGACAAGATTTAAATGCTTTATATGAAAAATTGTGAACTTTAGGAAATAGGAGTCCAGAAGTACATCCTACAGCACAAAGAAGCTGAAAAGAAAATAAAGAAATGGTTCAATACAGAATGTAAAAAATCAAAAGAAAAAAGAGATTTGTTGTGGAATAGATACAGAAGACACAATAGTGAAAGGGCGTATAATAATTACAAACAGGCAAGAAACGATTATACAAGAATAAGGAGGGAAGCCAAAAAACAGTTTGAGGAGGATATCATAAATAAAAGTAGTGATCAACCAAAGCTATTTTGCAGCTACATCAGAAGCAAAACCAAAGTAAAAGATAAAATACAATCCATTACGGACGATGGAATCACATGTACACAAGAGGAGGATATTTGTGAAGCACTAAACAAGAATTTCCAATCAGTTTTTACAGAGGAAAAAAATCCTGAAAGGGATTATGTGGAACATGCATGTCCACACATACTACCAGATATACAAACATCAGAAAAAGAAATACAGGAGGAGCTAAGTAAATTAGACAAAGGAAAAGCAAATGGTCCTGATGAAATTTCATGTTGGGTGCTACGTGAATGTGCAAAGGAGTTAAGTAAACCATTATTTTTAATTTTCAAGAAATCCTTGAGTCAAGGTAAACTAGCTGATATTTGGAAGAAAGCAGACATTGTTTCCATATTCAAGAAAGGGAATAGACAAAATCCATTTAACTACCGACCAGTATCACTGACCAGTGTTGTAAGCAAGGTATTAGAAAAGCTTATAAGGAAAGCTTGGGTAAATCATCTAGAAGAACACAGTATGATAACAGAAAGACAGTTTGGTTTCAGAAAAGGAAAATCATGTGTTACTAATCTGTTGAGCTACTATGACAGAGTAACAAACACAGTACAGGAAAGAGAAGGATGGGTGGACAGTATCTATTTAGATTTCAAGAAAGCATTTGACACAGTACCACACCAAAGACTTTTATGGAAACTGTACCATCAAGGAGGAATTCGAGGCAAACTGTTTTGTTGGATGCAAGATTTTCTTTTAAAAAGAGAAATGAGAACAGTACTAAGGGGAAACTACTCATCATGGAAATAAGTGACTAGTGGAGTACCACAGGGCTCAGTGCTGGCACCAGTCATGTTTTTAGTGTATATAAATGATACAGACAGTAACACTGGAAATGAAAGCTATCTAAATATGTTTGCAGATGATGCAAAAATACAAAGGAGAATTACTAACACAGACTCCTGTGAAGAGCTACAAGAAGAATTAAATAAACTTCATGAATGGAGTAATACATGGCAAATGGAATTCAATGTGGACAAGTGTCATGTAATCAAGTTTGGTAAAAGTGGAAAAAGACCTGATTGGGATTATATGTTAGGAAACAAAACCCTACACACATCAGAAAGAGAGTAGGACTAGGTGTGATCGTCAATAACAGACTATCTCCGGCTGACCACATCAGTGAGAAGGTGCGGAACATGTATACACTGCTTGCCAATATGAGAATAGCGTTTACATACATAAATGAAGACATGCTAAGAAAGATAATAACATCATTCATCAGACCAACCCTGGAATATGCATCAGTAGTCTGGAGTCCTCATCTCAAAAAACATATAGACAAGATTGAAAAAGTTCAAAGGTCCGCTACAAGATGGGTACCAAGTTTAAGGGATCTAAGCTATGAAGAAAGACTAAATAAACTGAATCTACCAACACTACAGGAGAGAAGGAAAAGAGGTGACATGATTATGCTATATAAATGCATATCAGGGAAGGAGAAAATAGACATAAATGATTACTTAACGTATGGGGAAGCATCAGCAAGAGGACACTGCAAAAAATTGCATAAGAAGAGAGGTGATAAAGACGTAAGGAAATTTAGTTTCCCAAATAGAGCAATTGATCAATGGAATTCACTACCGAATGAAATAGTGTGTG
>NC_137069.1:9858434-9868434 GCF_032717465.1 Coenobita brevimanus | reverse complement strand
CGGTGGTCCGATGGTTAGCGTACTCGTCTGGTGATGCGTGAGCCCCGAGTCAAGGGTTCAAGCCCACACCATGGCGGACATTTAAGGTGGGTGCTGGTAGTATGTCCTTTCATTTTCTTGCTTCATTTCACACCCTGTCAGTTTTACCAGTGAAGTACACAGACCCTTCACACACACACACACACACACACACACACACACACACACACACACACACACACACATAGATAGCCATTAGAACACTTCGACTTTCACATCCATCACTCTTCTTGCAGACTCCCTTTCCCAATTCGTACATCGCCAACTTGGAGGAAGGGTTGATTTTGGACATCACTCTTCCTGAAATAATGTGATACAATTATAGACACAGTGTTGTTCCTCTCTATATTATTTTTTCCTATACAACTCGTTAGCTGTACCTTTCTTGTCTTGCTGTACCGTTCTTTATTTCGTGAAGCTTGTACCCCTCAGCCACTCGACCCTCCATAGCCACCTGTAATGCTGTACCGTTTTTATCACTGTACCGTTTTTAGTAATGTACCGTTTTTAGTAATGTACCGTTTTTATTAATACACCGTTTTTATTAATATACCGTTTATATTAGTGTACCGTTTTTACTACTATGCCGTTTATATTACTGTGCCGTTTTTATTATTGTACCGTTTTATTGCTGTATCGTTTTATCACTATCGTTTTTATCACTGCACCGTTTTTATCACTGTACCTTTTTTATTAATGTGCCGTTCTTATTACTGTACCGTTTTATTACTGTACCGTTATTATCACTATACCGTTTTTATCACTACCGTTTTTATCATTGTACCTTTTTTATCACCATACCGTTTATATTACTGTACCGTTTTTATTACTGTACCATTATTATCACTGTACCGTTTTTATCACTGTACCGTTTTTATCATTGTACCGTTTTTATCACCATACCGTTTATATTATTGTACCGTTTTTATTACTGTACCGTTTTGTTACTGTACCGTTCTTATGACTACCATTTTCATTACCGTTTTTTCATCAGTGTACCGTTTTTATTACTGTACCGTTTTGTTACTGTACCGTTCTTATCACTGTACCATTTTTATTACTGTACCGTTTTTTCATCACCGTTCCGTTTTCATCAGTGTACCGTTTTTATTACTGTACCCTTTTTGCTGTACAAAAGAGGTTAGCTGTATTTTTATTCCCCTCCTCATCAATTTAATATTTTTTTTTATTTATTGTATTGTATTATTGTTCTCGTGATGGTGGACTACATGATAGTTCTTCTGTAGAATCTCAGTTCCTTCTGGCGTCCTCCTGCCTACCGCCCTCTGCCTCCCTCCTGCCTACCACCCTCTGTCTCCCTCCTGCCTGTCTCCTCTGCCTCCCTCCTGCCTACCACCCTCTGTCTCCCTTCTGCCTGTCTCCTCTGCCTCCCTCCTGCCTGTCTCCATCGCGCCTGGCACCTCTGTCTCCTTCCTGCCTACCACCTCTGCCTCCCTCCTGCCTCTTGCCTACCACCTCTGCCTCCCTCCTGCCTACCACCTCTGCCTGGCTTCAGCTCAAGTTACCTTCAGTCAGTTCATAATGCTTAACAGAGCCAAAGGCCTTCTGTTAACAGCGACATGTTCTGGAGAGACGAAATTTAATAAAAGTTTTTTATGGCTGAACAGTCCAGGGGTGGAGTGTCTTTGAACTGACTAGCAACCAAGGAGACGCATAGTGTGTTTGAAAGAGTGTTTGGAAAGGTATATTTATCAAGGATGGTAATTTGCATCTGGCTTCATGTCTACAATTTTTTTTAGCTTAGTTAATGGCCAGGTGTAGTGACAGTGGAGGGCCCATTTGACTAGCAACCAAGGAGACGCATTTTTACCTAAGACTTATAGACAGACTGCTTTTAACCGCGGTGCCCCAGGAGGTCTCACCAAATTAAAAAAGAAAAAAAAATCAAGAAGGAGAACGAAGGATAAATGACCGCCTGAGAGAGAAGTGATCAACCCCTCTCATGGTTGAGGGTAACTTTAGGTATATTATTCCACTCCAGACGGTTTTATTAAGCTGTAAACGGGGTGTGAACGAATATATAGCGGAAAAATCGAAATCATATGAAGCACCCTTTAATTTAGATAGGGTTTTCATTGAGTTTCGTCAGTTGTCAATTTTCTTCAGCTCAGACGATTTCCTTCAGCTGAGTGGGTCATAGGAGCCTGGGAGTGTTAGTGATTTGTGTGGATCCGTCAGGTAATGGGTTCGATTCCGGGTTGGTGTGCATTTAAATACGGTCAGACGAGATATGACGCTGTAAAAGATGATTGAGGTTTGTGTGTGTGTGTGTGTGTGTGTGTGTGTGTGTGTGAGAGAGAGAGAGAGAGAGAGAGAGAGAGAGAGCGAGCGTGTAAAAGGTGCCTACGATGTCACCACTTTGTCACACACCTGCTTGACAAGCAAACTACTCTCTCTCTCTCTCTCTCTCTCTCTCTCTGACACCAACATCTTTAGTTTAATTATCTCCACTGGGGCCACCGTGATAGAGGGATAATGTCGTAAGCCTGAGGAATGAACCAGCGCCCGTTCCTCTCTCTCTCTCTCTCTCTCTCTCTCTCATAATTTTTACCCGTCGCCGCCCTGAGGGACTCGGGGACGAGTATTGTTTTCACTCGGTTTATCTGTCTGTGTGTTTGTCTGCCGGTCTGTTAACAACTTGACGCGAAAACTACTGGTGTAATTTTCGCCAAAATTACAGGAATGATGGGCTATGACCTCCTGATCAACTGGTTAAATTTTGGGCCAAATGGGGCCAAGGCCCAGGCTGAAGGGCCAAAAATATATAAAATGAAAAATCTTTAGTTTTTTTTTTTTTTTTTTGCCATAACTCCATTCAAATTCTTCATATCCACATGAAACCAAAACTTAAAGGCGCATCTTTCAAGTCTGCATCCTATAACATGCCTCATTACAGCAGGTGGGTCACTCCCAGTTAGCGGTAGAGGGGTCAGTATCAGGTAGGTTGGGCCCAAAATTTCACTTGGGCATAAAATCGTCAGTTTTCACCCGAATTACACCAAATTTGATATGTGACATCTTTGACTAGATATCCTGTTGTGTTTATACGTCACCACTAAAATGACTGCCGTGGACGGGTTTGCTGTGCCTTCGCACCGCTTCTAGTTACTCTCTGCTACGTTTTTCTTATCTAGTTTCTTTTGTTTGTTTTTCTCCTTGTCTCTTCCTCGTCCTCTAACTCGTCCTCCTTTATTATTAAAACGTAATTTATTTTATTATTATTATTATTATTATTATTGTTATTATCATTACTATTATTATTATTGCAGCTATTATTTATATTATTATTACTGCTGACTATTTTCCTTTTCCTCTTTCATATTTCTCCTCCTCCTCGTCTTACTCAATCTTACACACACACACACACACACACACACACACACACACACACACACACACACACACACACACACACACACACACACACACACACACACACACACACAAAGCCTCTCTCTGTTTCTCTTCCTTCTCACATCTAGTTAATGGCCAATTTTACCACCACCTCCTCCTCCTCCTCCTCCTCTTCGTCATCATTACCCACCATCTCTTCTTCCTCTTCCTCCTCCTCTTCCTCCTTTCCTCCTCCTGTCCTCCTTTCTCTAGGACATCAAGTACTCTTCTTTCTCACCCTGTCCCTCCTCCTCTCCCTGTTTTTCTTCCACCATCATCTCTTCACTTAAATTATACTCTTCTCCTCCTCACCCGTTTCCTACCTGACCTCCTCCTCCTCCTCCTCCTCCTCCTCCTCCTCCTCCTCCTCCTTTTCTTACTCCTTTATCCAATCCAGACTTTCGCTGATTTTTATACCATCGTCTCTCTCTCTCTCTCTCTCTCTCTCTCTCTCTCTCTCTCTCTCTCTCTCTCTCTCTCTCTCTCTCTCTCATGTATAGCCCAGTCCAGCATCACATCCCCTCTCCCAGTCGCCCTGTCTCTAATTGCCTCTTTCATCCTCATTCTCTTACCCTCTCTTTCTCTTCTTTCTCCTACTCTCTCTCTTCTTCTCCTGCTCTCCTCTCTGCTTCTCTGCTTCATCTCCAATATTCTTCCCTCCTCCTCCTCGTGTCTCTTCTCGTCTCTCTTTGATCTGGTAAATTTCTGTCTCTCTTTAATTCACTGACCGACTCCATTTCCTTCCTTAAAACTGGGTTTTGTGAGTGTTTATATTGTGTGTGTGTGTGTGTGTGTGTGTGTGTGTGTGTGTGTGTGTGTTGTGAGCAGGAAATAGGCTTGCTTTAGAAGGTTGGTATAATATTAAACTCCAAATCCATTGTGTACATACAGAGCCGGGCATTTGTGGCCAGTGAAGTATCTATCTACTTCTATGTATCTATCTCTGCCTTTGTTATATCCATCTGTAAACCTTTATATCTCTCTGTCTACCTTTGTTATATCTATCTCCCTACATTTAATTGACTCTTTATCCTTTGATAAAACAATAGAGCCTGCAAGATTTGTCCCTCTCAGGAAGTGAAAAATAAAGACAAATTAAAAGCACGTTTACCTGGAGATACCTGGACACACTGCGATTACAAGACAGGAGGTACCTGTCAGTTCTTGCATGAGATGGTTGGACAGGAATGTTGTGCGAGTATGTGGTTAAACGGGCGCTGCATGCCCGCCGTAATGGGAAAGAACCACAGTCTGAGAGTTCAACGGTAACCAGAGCATTAGAGGGAGAGAGAGAGAGAGAGAGAGAGAGAGAGAGAGAAAGAGAGAGGGGGGGGGAGAACCAGATATATGGACAGACAGACAAACAGAAAGACAGACACTCAAACAGACAAACGATAGGTAGAGAGAGAGAGAGAGAGAGAGAGAGAGAGAGAGACAGAGAGAGAGACAGAGAGAGAGAGAGAAAGTATGAGAGACAGGCAGGAAATCGAGAAATAGTCAGAATTAGCTTCCAATATTTCTCACCAATACAGGAGCATGGAAGGTCATTCAGTGTGTCAGTCAGACTGAAGCTTGACACCTTTGACACGCTAAATCCGTATTATTTAAGAGGCTGGAGCGTGCGTGTGTGAGGTGCAGTGATAGATGAGTTGGAAGGTGGGTGGTGGGGGTTGTGGTGTGAAGAGGCCTGGGAATTATAGAGGAAGGGGGCAGAGTAGGGAATTATAGAGACCTGATATGTTTCCATGGACATCGTAACCATACTGTACCTTTGTTTGAGTGGTACAGTAAGATGTAATAAGCAAAATAAATAACTAAGGAAGAGATGTTAGGGAGCCTCCTTAACCTTCCGCCCCTTTCCCGGTGACGACTCGAGGTGCCTGGAACCACTGTCTGACTCTCTTCTTCTTCATTTCTGCAACATTCGTGGCCTTTCCTCTAAGTTTCGCTCTGTTGAGCACCACCTCTCCTCCTCTAAACCTCACCTTCTTTTTTTAACTGAGACTCAGCTGTCTGAGGCAACTGACAGCAAACCCTTTTCTGTATCCTCCTACTTTCTCTATAGTCATTTCAAAGCCAAAGGTGGCTGTTGTGTATATATATGCAACAACTTATCTTGCTCTCGTGTTCCTGAACTCGATTCTTCTGAATTCTCTACACTCAGGCTTCAGCTTTCCTGTCATTCTCTGACTAAATATATCTCTGCTGTTTATCCCCTAATTCTACTATCAAAAATTCTTCGACTATCTTACTTCTACGATGGAACACATTCTATCCATTTCTCCTTTCTCTGAAATCTCCATTCTAGGAGATTTCAATGTTCACCACCATCTTTGGCTCTCCTCTCCTTTCAATGATCCACCTGGTGAACAAGCCTACATCTTTTCTATCCTTAATGACCTAGAGCAGCATGTACAGCACCCTACCCGTATCCCTGACCGCCTTGGAGAGAGCTCCAACATACTTGACCTCTTCCTTACAACTAATCCTTCTGCTTACACTGTTAATCTTTTCTCTCTGTTGGGCTCCTCCAGTCACAACGTTATCACCTTAACCTGTCCTATCACTCCGGTACGGCCTGTGGACCCTCCAGGGAAACGTCACTTGTGGCATTTTGGAGCCGCGGACTGGGAGGCCCTCAGGCAGTGCTTCTTTGATTTTCCCTGGAATGATTATTGCTTCCATGGCCGGGAGATCTGAGTGTGCCTTGCACATTACGGAGGTTATTCTCTCAGGCATGGAAGCATACAGTACATTCCTTTTTCATATGCTTTGACTAACGCAAGAAAGCCTTGGTTCAATCACGCTTGTTCTAATGCTGTCCACAACAAGGAGAGGGCCTATAAAAGGTACCGGAGCCAACCCACCCCTGAATCACATTATCTTTATGTTTCTGCCCGGAATCGTGCTAAGTCTGTTCTTCACTGTGCTAAAAATAATTTCATCCGTACTAAATGCTCTCAACTCTCCAACTCGAATTCTTCCCGCTCCTTCTGGCACCTTGCCAAAAACCTTTCTAACAACTTTACCTCATCATCCTTCCCTCCTCTTTTCTACTCTAATGGTTCTGTAGCTATTTCTTCTACTGATAAAGCAGATCTCTTCTCACAGACTTTCTCCTCCAATTCCACTTTAGACGATTCCAGTGCTGTTCCTCCATCACTTCCCCCTTCTGACTTCTTCATGGCTGACATTAAAATTTCTTCAGCTGATGTATTTTCTGCCATCACTGGCCTCAATACTAACAAGGCATATTGGCCTGATGGGGTCCCTCCTGTTGTCCTCAAGAACTGTGCTTCTGTGCTTACACCCTGCCTAGGCAAACTGTTTCGCCTTTGTCTGTCAACTTGTACCTTTCCTTCTTGCTGGAAGTTTGCTCTCATTCAGCCAGTCCCAAAGAAGGGTGACCATTCCCAACCCTCCAACTATCGTCCAATTGCTTTAACGTCCTGTATTTCAAAAGTTTTCGAGTCAGTTCTCAATAGGAAAATTTTAAGGCATCTTTCCTATCACAACCTTCTTTCTGATCGTCAGTACGGGTTCCGTCAGGGACGCTCCACTGGCGATCTTCTCACCTACCTGGTCTTCCTCTTTTCGGGACTTTGGCGAAAGCTTTGCCATTGCACTTGACATCTCAAAGGCTTTCGATCGAGCCTGGCATAAATCTTTAATTTCCAAACTGCCCTCTTACGGTTTTTATCCTTCTATCTGTGCCTTCATCGCTAGCTTTCTTTCTGGTCGTTCTATAGCCGCTGTTGTAGACGGTCATAGTTCTTCTCCTAGATCTATCAACAGTGGTGTTCCTCAGGGCTCTGTCCTATCACCAGCTCTCTTCCTTTTATTCATCAATGACCTTCTAAGCTGTACACTCGCTCCAGAAAGTATTGGTGCAGAATATGTGTTAAATGTTATGACACACGGAACAAAGGAAACTTGAAACTGAGGTTCTGTCCTGCCACACGCAGGCATCTCTGACGACAGATGACTGCCATATCAGATACCTCTTGAGTCCTTCACAATGAGTATAGAATGGCCGTAGATGTTATAATATATACAGGTATTAACGGGCTGTCACTGCCACATGGTCGAATCATTCCGGATGGCATCAGACCCACAGTGCACCGATACTTTCTGGAGCAAGTGTACATCTAACCCTATCCACTCATACGCTGATGACTCCACCCTTCATCTTTCCATTCGGTTCCCGCAACGCCCATCTCAGCAGTTACTGCAACAAACAAGGGATGAGGCTATGGCACACCTAATGTCTGACTTGGCTCGTATCTCTGACTGGGGTAAAAATAATCTGGTTGTTTTTAATGCATCTAAGACTCAGTTCTTACACCTATCAACCCGACAAAATCTTCCACAGGTATACCCACTAATGTTTAATAATATTCAGCTTAATCCTGCATCATCCTTGAACATGCTTGGGGTTTCATTTACTCAGGACTTATCTTAGAAAGATCATATTACATCTCTTGTAAAATCTGCTTCCAAGAGATTGGGTGTGCTGAGCCAACTCCGTTCTTTGTTTACCCCTGCACAATTGTTGACTCTATACTGGGGTTTTATCCGCCCCTGTGTGGAGTACAACTCTCATGTGTGAGGAGGCTCCCCACATACAGCTCTTCTCAATAGGGTAGAGTCAAAGGCTTTTCGTCTCATTAACTCTCCTCCTCTTACTGACTCCCTTCAACCTCTGTCTCTTCGCCGCACTGTTGCATCTTTATCTCTTTTCTATCGCTACTTTAATGGTTACTGCTCCTCTGAACTGTCTGCATGCATTCCTCCACCTCTACAACACCCGTCTAGCAGCAAACTCTCATCCCTTTTCTGTCCAACTCTCTAATGCAAGAGTTAACCGTTACTCCCAGTCTTTCATTTATGCAACAGGTCAACTCTGGAACTGTCTCCCTCTGTCTGTATTTCCTGCTGCCTATGATCCCCAGTCTTTCAAACGCAGTGTGTCCAGGCATCTCAAAATGATCGGATCTTGAATTTGACTCTCTGTTGTATTTTGTTTTTCTCTTGGAGAGAACTGTTATTGCGGGCTCATGGCCTTTGGTTCCTTCTTCCTCGCATAAAAAAAAACGACGAGAATACGGCTATCGGTCTGGGAAATGTGTGTGTGTGTGTGTGTGTGTGTGTGTGTATGTGTGTGTGTGTGTGTGTGCGTGTGCACAACTGCCTGCCTGTCTGTCTGTCTGTCTGTCACTGTTTATCACTATAGTTGGACATATTTGAGAAGGAATAGACAGAGTTACCTGATGGTGTACATAACAAGCAGCAGCATCGCAGAGGAGACAGCAGGGCACATGGGTTTGGTGGGCATGCAGGTTCCTTTCACACGTCAGGGAGCGAATTAGTCACAGCCTGTACAGTCAACCAAAAAAGTGTCGTCATCTTACCCCACCGATCATTCTGAAACCTGAAGAAGCCTTGTGGTATATGGAGCGTCCTGTGATTATAAGTGCAGGTATTATCCTTGGTCATTAGTAGGACTCTAAGTGGCACAAACGTTCACCTTCTGGCTGCTGTGTTTTATAAGGGCACCAGGTTAATGGATTCAGGTGTGTCAAGCAGAACTCGATCATTTTCACCTCCATCGTATGTCAGGTGTGCCGTAGTTATTTGTTTGACTGTACGTGGGAGTCTTAGGGAGAAGGACTGGCTGGAGGTAAAGCTAAAAGGTCAAGACAATGGAAATCTTACCTTGAGACACCTTTTTTTTTTTTTTTTTTTTTTTAATGTGACCGACTCTGGACATAGGCTTCACAGCCTGCTTTCAAGGCCCAGTAGTCCTCCTACGTACCGCACACCTCTACATGTCACCACTTCGGCGCTAACACCCACCGTCCATACTGAATACATGCTAGGGCTGTCTCATACAGGACTGGTGTATTGGTATTAGCGGGGGTATTTTTACGACATGTCGGCGGCCCTTCTGGTAGATCAGTAAAGTCTGATTTTTATGAAATTCAAATCCTTACACTGTTCCCTGCCTCAGCGGGATTTGAACCCGGGTCCCTCAGGACTGCAGGCCAACTCTCTACCGATTGAGCCACCGCCTCCCCCTGGCCCCCAAGACGCTCCTGATATGATTGTCTTGAGGTAGTAATAATGTAACTAACTCGCCTGTCAACATGCGATAAGGAGAGGACTTAGGGACCTTTGTATATCCGGGAAATTCCACCGCCCTGTTATACTAGTGCCACCACGTGAAGGCGCCCCTCGAGCACCAGGAAATATATCTAAAAATAAAAGATAAAATCGTCTGGAATTAGTAGACATGAGATTGAAATGTCAAACAGCAGGTTACGTACACACACACACACACACACACACACACACAATTTAGTCAAGCAACAGGTTACATACTCACACACACACAGTTACATCAAACAGCAAGTTACACACACACACACACACACACACACACACACACACACACACACACAGGAATCAAAGTTCACACACAGACGTCCCCTTTCTCTGGCTATGTACATATATTTGCTCTATTAACATGTACACCGACTTCAAAGGA
>NC_137069.1:9843434-9855934 GCF_032717465.1 Coenobita brevimanus | reverse complement strand
TACAAAATTCCGTTCTTTCTCTCTTCCATTTTCTTCCTCTTCCATTTGTCTTTTATTTCTCCATATCTCTCTCTCTCTCTTCCCACCTTTTCCCTCTCTCCTCTTCTCTTCCTCTTCTTCTTTTCTCTTCTCTTCCTTCCTCACCTTCTTCTCCTCCCATCCTTCTTTATCCTTCCTTCCTCTTCCTTCCTCACCTTCTTCTCCTCCCATCCTTCTTTATCCTTCCTTCCTCTTCCTTCCTCACCTTCTTCTCCTCCCATCCTTCTTTATCCTTCCTTCCTCTTCCTTCCTCATCTTCTTCTCCTCCCATCCTCCTTTATCCTTCCTTCCTCTTCCTTCCTCACCTTCTTCTCCTCCCATCCTTCTTTATCCTTCCTTCCTCTTCCTTCCTTATCTTCTTCTCCCTTCCTTCTTTATCCTTCCTTCCTCTTCCTTCTTCTTCTTCTTCTCCTCCCATCCTTCTTTATCCTTCCTTCCTCTTCCTTCCTCATCTTCTCCTCCCTTCCTTCTTTATCCTTCCATCCTCTTCCTTCCTCTCTCCTTTTCTCTTCTCTCCTCTCCTCGCTGTTACCATCTTTAAGTTTTTTATATCTCTCCACTCTTCCTCCTTCCCTCTTGATCTTAATCTTTATCAATCTCTCTCTCCCTCCTTGCTCTTCAGACTTCCTCTTTGTCTATATATATATATATATATATATATATATATATATTTCTCTCTCTCTCTCTCTCTCTCTCTCCTTACAAAGCTGAAGAAAATCGTCTGGAATTATGTTTATTTTCATCTGTTGTAAATGGACATCTCCCTCATCAAAATTTAGTTCCTTAACACCTTTCCTAAGCGATTTTTTTTTTCTCGCTTATTACGCCTTGCTGTCCTATTCTGTGTTAAATAACAACTTTTGATATCGCCATACCTATTTTTTTCACGAAATTCGATGGGTTTTGGTTATGACGTACGATTGAGTCTCCTTGGTTACTAGTCAGATTTATCCCCAGCCTGACTACACCTGGCCATCACCTGAGCTGAGAAGAGGAATTATTAATAAGTGAAATCCTTGCCCTGAATGGGTCAGGTATAGAACTGGGTGAACACCTTAATAAAAATGAAGGCAGAGCATTTGGGAGCAGAATGCTAATCGCCCGCCAAAATATGCTGGTGGCCAAGTTGCAAGCGCGGGCCCCCCGGGGGTTTCGGGGGCAGGCGCCCCCCCTGGGGGCGTGGGACGGCGCCGCCTACTTAGGGGCCAGAGGCACCACCCCCAGAGGGGTTCAGGGGGGCCGAGGGACAGGAAGATTTTGGTCATATCTTGATACCCTGAAGGTTTCATGTTGATTAATCAAGCCATCCATGAGATATAATGGGAAAATACACACACACACACACACACACACACACACACACACACACACACACACACACACACACACACACACAGGCAGGCAAAAATATTATCGGTCCAAGGCGGGCGATAATAAATAAACGTGTGTGTGTGTGTGTGTGTGTGTTTATATGTACCGTATGTATGCTTATGTGCGTCTGTGCCTATATACGTAGCCTAGCAGGGAAATTTTCTCACTAATAGCACAAACAAACTCATCAACAAACCAAATCCTTCTCATGAAAAAATAAAATAAAAATGAACAAAACTCTCAGAAACACGAGATCAGGGTCATTTACACAAGGAAAGGAGTCCATTGTATTTAGAAAATGATAATGTGTAAGTGAAGGTAGGTATTATTGTGTGTGTGATGGGGGAATGGGGAGAGAGAGAGAGAGGAAGGGAGGGGGGTATGTAGAGAGAGAAATAAATGGTAGACAAATGGACAAACAAATAGACAGATAGATAGATAGGCAGATTGATAGATACACAGACACTGACAGACACAGACAGATAGATAGATAGACAGACAGACAGACAGCAGAGGGTAGCAAAATAAGGCAAGAATGAAGAGCAGAAAGGGCAAAATGAAGTGTCTGAGAGAGGATATGGACGACATGAGAGAGAGAGAGAGAGAGAGAGAGAGTTACATAGTTACATAGATACACAGACCACACAGACCTTACGGTCCTTACGAGGCGGTCCGGCCTTAATACTAATACAGTGCTATAATTATAGGAGCAAGAGAAAAGGATAGCACAGCAGAAGGCTCTCTCCCCCACCCTCCAGACCCTCCGGCATTTGCCGTACAGGAAATAGGAGAGGAAGTAATACCTTGCAGGAATGAAAAACCTGAAGGAATTTTATAGGATAGGCAGAAAGTAGAATAATATGGAAATGGAAAATTTAGGCATACAGCCACATACTTACTCTATGCATATACTTTTTTTTTTTTACTGATTTTTTTCCATATAAAAAGATGAATAGAATGTTTAACTATTATATTTGCCCTAAAATATTGTCTGTGTTGATTACTAGTTAAGGTGTATTGTGTTTAATAGACAGATGAATGTAGACGCGAATATGCAATAATTGCTCCATCCTAACTAAACGATATCACTCGCGTCGAGATACATGTCCAGTCTCTTTTTAAAGATGTTTATGGCACCACTTGCAATCACATTCCCAGGGTGTTTATTCCATTCGCTTACAACAGAGTAAGTGAAGAAGTTTTTGGTTGTATCAAGATTAGCCCTCCTTGCTTGCAACTTCATACCATTTCCTGGAGTTACAGTCTCGGCAATTACTGTGAATAGCTTGCTTGAATCAGTATTACTAAAGCCTTTTAGAATCTTAAAACATTCAATCAGTTGTCCCCTGAGTCTCCGTTTTTTAAGAGAGAATAGGTTTAATTCCCTGAGTCTCTCGAGATACGACTCATTCCTCAGGGACGGGATTAACTTGGTAGCCTTACGCTGGACTGCTTCCAGTATTTCTATATCTTTGACTTGTTGAGGAGCCCAAAATTGCACTACAAACTCTAAGTGTGGCCTGACTATGTTTTTGTATAGTGGGATTACAATATCTCTGCTTTTATATGTAAAATGTCTTTTGATGAAGCCTAGGACCCTGTTGGCTTTATTGGCGGCAGAGATACATTGATTTGAACATTTCTCATCGTCTGAAATTAGTACGCCTAGATCCTTAACTAGTGAGGACTTGCTAATGATTTAGCCCTTCATTTCGTAATCATACCTTTTGTTTTTCTTCCCACATTGCAGTACCTGACATTTACTTACATTGAAGGGCATTTGCCATTTTTCTGACCAGTTGACAATTTTGATAAGGCCGTTTTGAAGGCTAATTCTGTCTTCTTCAGTTAATATAATGTTGGCAGTTTTTGTATCGTCTGCAAATTTAGAAACGAAGTTGTTTAGGCCAACATCGATATCGTTAATATACATAATAAATAGGACTGGTCCCACCACCGATCCCTGAGGAACACCACTGGTCACTGGAGCCCAGTCTGACTCTACTCCATTTATAACGACTCGTTGCTTTTTCTCTCTCTTCTCTCTCTCTCTCTTTCAAAGAGAGAGAGAGAGAGAGGAGAGTGTATTGGTGGGAAAGAGAGCCGTCAATCTCTATCAGGGAGGAGGAACAATGGATCTTTGCCACACCCTGGGAGAAAAGTGAAAGAGTGACAGAGGCGTGTGGGAGGGAGAGAGGGTCGTGTGTGTGTGAAAGAATGAGAGAGAAGAAAAGGAAGGAAGGAGGGAAATAGGAGAAATAGAAGGATGAGAGAGAGAGAGAGAGAGAGAGAGAGAGAGAGAGATTTGTATGGAAAGGAATCAGGGAGAGAATGAGGGAGGGACAGAACAGGAGAAATAGAAAAAAAAATACGAGAGAGAGAGAGAGAGAGAGAGAGAGAGAGAGAGAGAGAGAGAGAGAGAGAGCAGAGAAGAGCTATCAGTGGAAATGGGACTGAGAGGTGATGTAAATGAGCATAAGAGGATAAAGACTGTTTGGAAAGTGACTGAAAATGTATAGAGAGGGAGGCAACGAACCGTGAATGGAGGGAAGGGAGGGAAGGAGGAAGGTAGGAGGGAGGGAGAGAGGGAGGAAAGGGGGAAGGAGGAAGGAAGGAAAAGAAAAAGGAGAGAAGGAGGGAAGAAAGGAAAGGAGAGGGAGCTGGGAATATATATGGGGAGGGAGAGGTATGTTTGGCAAGGAGAGAGGGAGAGGAAGATTGATGATGAAGATGAAGAGAGGGGAAGGAAGAGTGGAGAGATTAATGGAATGATTTTGATAGAAAAGAGAGAAAGAGAGAGGAGGGAAGGAGAAGAAAGATGGGGAGATGGAGAGGGAAGGAGAAAGACAGGTGAATAGGAAGGTGAGGGGGAAGAAGCAGTAGTGTGATTGGAAGGAAGAGGAGAAAGAAAAGGGAGGTGGCGATGGAAGACAAGAAGCTGAGAGAAGAGACGACCAGAAAGGAAAATAAGAGAAAATATATGAAAGAAACAAGGAACGAAGGTGAAGAAGAGAAGGATTGCTTAAAAACTTGAAAAAGTAAGTAAAAAGATATTAACAGAGGAATTAGAATTGGTGAGAGAGAGAGAGAGAGAGAGAGAGAGAGAGAGAGAGAGAGAGAGAGAGAGAGAGAGAGAGAGAGAGAGAGAGAGAGAGAGAGAGAGAGAGAGATTGTGATTCTTTTTTTTTAACCCCTTCAGTACGATTACGGAATTATATATTTTTAGTTAAAAACACAGACATTCTCATTTCTGTTCTGTTAGAGAGAGAGAGAGAGAGAGAGAGAGAGAAACATTGGGGACAGAAAAGAGGAGAAAATAGAGATATGATGGGATAATAAAGGGAGAGTTTAGAGAAGCAGAGAAAGAGGGAGAAGGGAGGGGAGGAAGGTGGATAGGGGAGAGGAGAAGAGAAACAGGAGTAAACTAGAGGTGGAAAGAGAAGAGAGGTGAGGGAGAATAGAGGGAGAGGACAGAGAAGCAGAGAAAGAGGGCAGAAGAAGAGAGGAAAACTAATTTGTGAACAAAGTAGAGGGAGGGGGTATGGGGCAGGTAAAGGTGGGGAAATTTGAGTGGAAGGGCAAAGGTAATGTAATAGGAAGCAATGAGAGAGAGGGAAAAACGGAGGTGAGATAGAGGAAGAAGAGGAGAAAGAAGGAGGAAGAGAAAGGAGGAGGAGGAGGAAGGAACAAGGAAGGAAGGCAGCAGAGAAGGGAGAGAGGAAGGGGAATGATAATGTAATGGAAGGCATTGAGAAAGAGGGGAAAAACGGAGATGAGATAAAGGAAGAGGAGAAGGAAGGAGGAGAAAGAAGGAAGAGGAGAAAGGGAGGGAAAGATGATTAAAATGAAGGAAAGGGAATGGTAATGTAATAGGAAACATTGAGAGAATGGTGAAGTGCTTGAAAGGGTACAACAGGGAAGAAAGGTTGCTGGTTCTTTGAAAGCAGTGATAAGAAACAGGGAAGTGAGCATGGAAGTGAAAAAGTTACCACATGACAGTATTGTGATACCAACTCTAACGTATGGACGTGAAGCTTGGACGATGCTGGAAGGACATAAGTCAAGAGTGAGAGCAGTGGAAATGAGTTATTTAAGAGGAGCCTGTGGAGTCACATGCAGAGACGGGCTGACGAATGAGGATATAAAGGAGCGTTGTGGTGTGGATGTGGATGTGATAGGAAGCGTTATGAGGAACACACTGAGGTGGTTTGGCCATGTGGAGAGGATGGAGGGTGAAAGACTGACGAAGAGAGTGTATGTGAGTGAGGTGGAGGGGGGAAGAGGGAGGGGGAGGCCGAGGATGAGATGGAGGGATGGAGTGGAGAGGTATATGAGAGAGGGGGGTGTGAGTTGGGAGCAGGGCAGTGAAATGGCGGGGGACAGGGCGACTTGGAGGCGATTTGTTTGGGGCCACCCCAAACGGGATTGAGGTGTCTGGCAATAGATAGATAGATAGAGAGAGAGAAGGGGAAAAAAGGAGATTAGATAGAGGAAGAGGAGGAGGAAGGAAGAGGAATCAAGAAGGAAGCAGGGCTATGAGAAGGAAGAGGAGGAGGAGGAAGAAAGGAGGAGGAGGAAGAAGGAAGAGGGTAGAGAAGGGAAAGAGGAAGGGCAAAGGTAATATAATAGGAAACATTGAGAGCGGGGAGAAGATAGGAGATGAGGTAGAGGAAGAGGAGGAGGAAGAAGGAGGAGGATGAAGGAAGGAAGGAAGAAGAAAGAGGAGGGGAATGAGGGAGGAAGGTAGGAAGAAACCTTAGGAGGATGGGGAGATGAAAGGAAGAGGTTGATGAGGAGAATGGTGATAGGAAGAAGGGAAGAGCATAAATGTGAAGGAAGAAGAAGGAAGAGGAGAAGGAGGAAGAAGAGAAGGAGGGAGAAGGAAGGATGAGAAGGAAAAAGAAAGGTGATAATCAGAAAGAAGGAAAAATAGTAAGGTAAGAAGAAGAGGAGGGTATGTACAGGAAGAAGAGGAAGATGGGATGGGGAAGGACAAAGAGAAGGAAGAAATAGAAGAAGGAAGAAAGGGAGGAAAGAAGAGGAAGGAGAAAGGTAATGTAATATAAACACTGAGAATAAAAAACGGGGATGAGAAGGATGGGGGTGAGGAAGAAAATGGAAGAGGAGGAGGAGGAGAAGGAGGAAGAGGAGGAGGAAGAAGAGAAGGAGGAGGAGGAAGATAAAAGGAATCGTCGAGACAGAAGGAAAAATGGAAAGGAGATCCAGGTGAAGGAAGAAGGAAGATGAAGGAAGAAAAGAGAAGGAAAGAAGGAAGAAGAAACGGAAAGAGGATAAAGAGGGAAGAGTATAAAGAATAAAAAGGAAGAGGAAGGAGGAAGATCTATCTATCTATCTATATACCTAGGCTGCTTCCCCCAAGGAAAGGGAGGTAGCCGAGACAGGACGACACACTCCCCATTTACTCATCCATTCAAACACATTCATTCGCATCTTAGCCCCAAAGGGGAGAACGGACAGATCCTCACCGCACCACACCGCACAAGGGTCAACTGCGCAATGCAATCAGTGACATCCGCAGCAGGGCCCGACAGCAGAACTGGTTTATCCCTGCCACATCATAACAGACCCATCCCCTTACCCGCACCTAACCTGACTAGCTGATCAGACCAAATGCGGGAGAATATCCCGTCAGGGCTGCGTCATCACTTATTCATTCACAATTTCACTCCATTTATTTCTGTCACGCACAGCCACTCTTCCTTGCTCAACAGACATCCCTCTCGCATCCAGCGCTCTCTTCACACTGTCCATCCATCCTATTCGTGGTCTTCCTCTCAGCCTTACACCTCTCACATCAGATCTAGTTATCTTTTTCACCAATCGCTCATTATCCATTCTCTCCATATGCCCAAATCATCGCAACACCCTCTGCTCAACTCTACTAGCCATCTCCTGAATAACTCCAGTTCTCCTTCGCACTTCATCATTTCGCACCTGATCCATACGCGTCACTCCACACATACTCCTCAGACACCTCATCTCCATTACATTCAAACTTTACCTCTCTGCTACACCCATATTCCATGTTTCAGCCCCATATAACGCAGTCGGTACCACAACACCCTCATACAGCCTTCTCTTTACATCCATTCTAAGCGAACGACATTTAAACACTTTTTTCATTCCTCCCAGCACCTTTCCTACTTCATTTATTCTAAACTTCACTTCTGCATCTATTCTTCCATCTACAGCAACATGTGACCCTAGATATTTAAAACAATCTACCTCCTCAAGCAACTCACCATTCAAAACTATATTCATCCCCCTTCCATCTATAAACCTCGTACACTTCATCACTTTACTCTTATTCTCATTTACTTTCAATTTCCTCCTTTCACACACCCTTCCAAACTCCTGTACCAACTGTCTCAATCTCTCCTCTGAATCAGCCACCAGTGCAGTATCATCTGCAAACAGCAGCTGCTTCAGAGTCCACTCTCCACCATCAACATTCACCAGACTCAGACCTCCACCTAACACTCTTGCATTCACCTCCCTTACAACACCATCCATGTAAATATTAAACAACCATGGCGACATCACACATCCCTGTCGCAGCCCCACTCTCACGGGAAACCAATCACTCACAGCATTTCCCACTCTTACACACGCTCTACTATTTACATAAAAACTTTTCACCCCTTTTAGTAACCTACCATCAAGTCCATACAATCTTAAAACAGTCCACAAAACCTCCCTATCAATTCTATCATACGCTTTCTCTAAATCCATAAATGCCCAAAACACATCCTTGCCTTTCGCTAAATACTTTTCACACACTTGTCTCACAGCAAACACCTGATCAATGCATCCCCTCCCTCTCCTAAAGCCACACTGCTCATCACCAATCACTCCCTCTGTACCCTCTCTAACTTTCACAATTAACACTCTACCATACACCTTACCTACAACACTCAACAGCCTTATACCCCTAAAGCTAGTACATTCATACTTATCACCCTTGCCTTTATACAACGGGACCACACAAGCACTTGCCCAGTCAATTGGCACCATACCTTTCTCAAAGCACACATTCAACAATCTTACTAACCAGTCAACAATAGTCACTCCACCACCCTTCAGGCATTCCACAGCACACCCATCCATACCTGCAGCTTTCCCTGTTTTCATCTCCTTTACTGCCTTCTCCACTTCCTCCTTCGTGATCAAAGAATCATTCAACTCTCCCAACACATTTATTCCTTGCACCCTTCCATCCGCCACAGTCTTAGCCACCCTTTCCTCCTCTACATTTAACAATCTTTCAAAATACTCTGCCCATCTCTTCCTTGCTGCATCCATCTCAATTAACATCCTTCCATCCTCTGCTTTTACTCGTTCTTCCTTCCCAGACTCTCCCTTTCGCACCCTTTTCACCTCCTTCCAAAACATTTTCTTATTCTGTTGAAAATTCTCTGTCAGCCGCCTACCCCACCTCTCATCTGCTGCCACTTTAGCATCACGCACAGCCCTTCTCGCTCTATTCCTCTTTACCTTATACCTTTCATATGACATCTCATCCATCCACTGCAGCCACACTTCATATGCACGTCTCTTCTCAGCCACAGCCATACTTACTTCCTCGCACCACCATTCACTTCCTTTTCTTACACCACCACCCACACGTCTCACACCATACACCTCTTCTGCATGCCCCACCACAGCACTCTTAAACAACTGCCATTCCTCCTCCACGCTGCCATTTTCCTGATCTTTCACTGCGTTCCACTCATCGTTCAATTTCTCCTGATACTCTATCTTTTTCTCTCTTTTATCCAACTCACTCACTTTCAAAACCTCCCTGCCACACCTAACCCTCCTAGCTCTCACCCATCTCTTACCTACTCTTAACTTTCCTTCCACCAGGTAGTGATCAGACATACCTCCACCCTCCCCTCTCAGAACTCTCACATCCAACAATCTTCCTATTACCTTTCTAGACACAACCACATAGTCCATCAAAGCTCTATCAACAACCCTTCCACCCTCCTGTCTCATCCATGTATACTTATAAATATCTTTCTTCTCAAACAGCGTATTCCCAACCACCATCTCTCGCTCAACACACATCGCTATCATTCGTTCCCCATTTTCATTTCTTCCAGGCACACCATGCATACCAGCTACGCCTTCAACTGCTACATTTCCCACTCTAGCATTCAGATCTCCCATCATTACCACATTCACATTCGCTCCAAAACTCGCAGACACTCATCAACATCATTCCAGAAAGACTCCCTCTCTTCTTCATCCCTTTCACTACCAGGCCCATATGCACTCACAAACACCCACAACTCACGTTCAGATTTTGCTTTCACCCACATCAGTCTCGATGACACCTCCTTCCATTCAATCACACACTGCTGTACTTCCACTAACAAGGCCACACCTTCTCTTGCCCTTCCTCTGTCAACACCTGACAATCTTCCATTCACACTTCCAAACATAGACTCCCCCTTCCCTTTCATCTTCGTTTCACTCAAAGCTAACACATCCAACTTTCTTCTCACAAACATTCTCCCAATCTCCTCCCTTTTAGCCTCAATCGTACTACATCCACGCACATTCATAGACCCAATCTTCAGGGTACGGGGATAACTCCCTCCCCCATCCCTTTCTCTGGCCTGTCTCTTTTTAGGAACTTAAAAACAGAGGAGGGGGTCCCTAGTCCCCTCATCCCACCCCTTTTAGTCGCCTTTTACGACACGCAGGGAATACGGAAGATACTGTAACGTAATAGGAAGCACTGGGGTAGGAGGGGGGGGGAGAACTGAGATGAGGCGAAGGAGGGGGAGGAGGGAGGGAGATGGAAGGAGGAAGGAAGAAGTTTGAAAGGAAGAGAAGAAAGACTATAGAAGGAGAGAGAACAAAAGCACTACGATATGAAGCAGAAGAAGGAAGGTGAGGAAGAGGAGGAAGGTGGGAAAGGGAAGGGAAAGATGGTAGAAATGGAAGTGGAAAGAAGGAAAGGGAAAGGAGAGAGAGAGAGAGAGAGAGAGAGAGAGAGAGAGAGAGAGAGAGAGAGAGAGAATTAAAACGGGAGATAAGACGCAGAAGGAAAAACAAGTTGGAAGGAAGAGAAATATGAAAAGTTTATGAGGAGGAGGAGGAGATAGGAGGAGAACGAAGAGGAGGAGACGGAGGAGATAGGAGAAAGAGGAGGAGGAGGAGGAGAAGGAGATAGGAGGAGGAGGAAGAGGAGGAGGATGAGATAGGAAAAAGAAGAAATAGGAGGAGGAAGAGGATGGAGAGCAGAAGGGAGAAGTAAGAAGGGAGAGAGGAAGAGGGAGAGGAGTAGGAGAAAAGGAGGAATGGAGATGAGGAAAAGACAGAATATGAAATAAGAAGGAAAAGAGGAGGAGGAGAAAGAGGAGATGGGAGAGAATGGGGCGAGAAGATGAGGAGGAGGGGAAGGAGGAGGAGGAGGAGGAGGAGTGAGAGGCAAGAAGGGAGCCAAGGAGAAGGAAAATAAGAGGAATGCAAGGAACATGATATAAATATCTCTGACCTCTAGTTTTGAATTATAATTTTGATGCTTTATACTTTATTATTATTATTATTATTATTATTATTATTATTATTATATTAGTGGTAGGTGGGAGCTCTCACCATCCACTCACTCGATGTAGTGCTGCTTTGGGCGTCTTCCCTTTCCCCTCTTCCTTCCTTCCCCTTTTGTCTTTCTTTCCTTCATTCCTCTTCCTTCCTCCTACGGGTGACTCTACACTGAGTGACAAGCCAAATGGTTTCTTGTACACCAGGAAACCATTTACTACGCTGGGTGGTAACCATATAACCAAATTACGGCGCCTGGTGGTTTAGTGGGTAATTAAGGCGCTCCAGTCGGATTGAGCCGGTGTATGATCCAAGGGATGGTTGGGGTTTATTGCTCACGTAATGCCACTCAGGGATGAATGAGGCTGGTCACTCTCATCTTAAATGTCAGGAGCAACTTGCCTAGCCCCGGGCTTCTACGCTCCTCATGGGGCAACGTAGGATTGGACGGTGGATGGATGGATTAATGTATTGTTGTTATTATTATTATTATTATTATTATTATTATTATTATTATTATTATTGTTATCCATCCATCATCCAATCCTATGTCGCCCCACGAGGAGCGTAGGAGCCCAGTTATAGGCAAGTTTGTCCTGGCATTTTGGATGAGTGACCAGCCTCACTCATCCCTGAGTGGCATTACGTGAGCAATAAACCTCAACCATCCCTTGGATATAAACCTGCACAGTCTCAGTCCGATTGGAGTGCCTTAATTACCCACTAAACCACCATGCGCTATTATTTGGTTATATGGTTACCACGCAACGTAGTAAATGGTTTCCTGGTGTACGGGAAACCATTTGGCTTGTCACTCACTGTAGAGTCACCCACAGGCAGAAGGAAGTGGATAGAGTGAAAGACAGAACGACAGAAGAGGAAGTGTAAAGTCTCTCTTCTGGGACTTTAGCAGTAGTAGTAGTAGTAGTAGAAGTAGTAGGAGTAGTAGTAGTAGTAGTAGTAGTGGTGGTGGTGGTGGTAGTAGTAGTAGTAGTAGTAGTAATAATAATAATAATAATAATAATAATAATTCATTGCCTTTTTTTTGGTAAAAACTGTTTGGTCTGTGGGTAACAGAAAACTGTATTATTAATATTATTGTTATTATTATTATTATTATTATTATTATTATTATTATTATTTTTATTATTATTATTATTATTATTATTATATTATTATTATTATTGTAGTTGTTGTTGTTCTTCTTCTTCTTCTTCTACTTCTTCTTCTTCTTCTTCTTCTTCTTATTATTATTATTATTATTATTATTATTAGCCTGATTATGTCCCCTACTGTGCTTTTAGTCTGAGAAATAAAGATATATTGTTCTCTTCCCCCTCCGCAGTCTTTCTCATCTCTTCCAATATTCCTCCATTCCTATCTCCCTTCTCTCCTGCCTCTCTCCTTCCCCCTACCCCCCACTCTCCTTCTGTTCTTTCCCCTTTCACCCAGCTTTCCTCCTGCCCCTCCCTCTCGCTAATCCCTCCCTCTCGCTAATCCCTCCCATTCCCCTT
>NC_137069.1:9828434-9838434 GCF_032717465.1 Coenobita brevimanus | reverse complement strand
AAAGGAGAGAAAGAAAAGATAGATTTGTATAGGGAGGAACGCTAGAGTTGGTCTTAGCATGAGGGGGTTAGAGGGCACAGTATCATCACACATGCTGCTATGACTCACTCTCAGCTGAATAAAATCGCCAGTCTTTTGCTGGAATTAAATGCTAGAGTCGATCCGACCATGCAAGTGTTAATGATCACTTTTACTCACAAATTGCCTGAAAATTGACATAGTAAAGCCCTTCATTATATCCTTTATTTTGTATCTTTACTTTATACAGTCCGAGTTCATTTCCCCCCCTAATTATTTGGAATGATATTGTCTGACTAATTATCAATTACTGATTTATAATTGAGTCTAGAGAGCGTGTGATTATTATTATTTTATTGGTACTATATATAGATGAGGAAAAAAGATGATGATGGTGGTAGTCGTGGTGGTGATGATGATGATGATGAGGATGAGAAAGCAGAGGAAGGAGGAAGAGGAGGATGACGATGATGAGGATGATGACGATGATGATGGTGGTGGTGGTGGTGGTGGTGGTGGAATTGATGATGATGATGAAAAAGCAGATGATGATGATGTGATGATGATGATAGTAGTGCTGATCGTGATGGTTTTGATGATGAAGCAGATGATGATAATAATGATGATGATGATGATGCTTCCTATGTTTTCTTTATCATTCTCTTTTCATTGGCACATATATTCATATTTATTTCCTTCATTAGGCTAGTAGATTAAAACTCCTTTGCCTGAGGACATCTTATTTTAATCGTGCAGTCTTCATACGATTATTTTATTGGAAAGAGAGAGAGAGAGAGAGAGAGAGAGAGAGAGAGAGAGAGAGAGAGAGAGAGATTTTGACATCATTAACACCTTCAGCATTATAGGAGTTTCTGAAAAAAAAAAAAAAAATCCTCTGGGTGTGACAAAAAAAAAAAGACAAAAATTTCAGCAGGAAAGGAAGAATAAAAGTAAAATAAATAAGTAAATAAATCATAAAAGTTATTTTTTTCTGTGTCTTTTTTTCTACATCTTTTTTCTGTATCGTTTTTCAGTTTCCTTTTTTTCCATAAACCTTTTTCTTGTTTCATTTTTTCTGTATCTTTTTTCTGCATCTTTTTTCTGTATCTTTTTTTTCCATATCTTTTTCCTGTATCATTTTTTGTATCTTTTTTCTGTACCTTTTTACTTTATCTTTTTTAAATTTTATTCTGCATCTTTTTTTCTGCGTCGTCTTTCTGTATCTTTTTTCTACATCTTTTGTCTGTTTCATTTTTTTACATATTTTTCCTGTATCTTTTTTTCTTTGTCTATTTTTCTGTATCTTTTTTCTGTATCTTTTTTTGTATCTTTTTTCAGTATCTTATTTTCTGTATCCTTTTTCTGTACTTTTTTCTGTATCTTTTTCAATATCATGTTTCTGTATCATTTTCTGTGTCTTTCTGCTGTATCTTTTTTCTGTGTCTTTTTTTTCTCTCATATTCTGTATCTTTTTTCTGTATTTTTCAGTATCTTTTTTCTTTATCTTTTTTCTGTATCTTTTCTCTTATTTTTTTCTGTATCTTTTTTCCATATTTTTTTTTCTGTATAACTTTTCAGTTTTTTTTTTTTTTTTTTCTGGTCTTCCTATATACAGATGATCTCACTCAGCTTCTCAACATCGGAAAATCTCTCGTACTGGAGGGGTTAAGGAAGGCTTTATCTCACTTTGGTTCGTGTTCTTTGTCAGTTAAGGATGCTCCCTAACACCTCTTCCCTAGCGATTTATTTTTGGATATGGCTAGTTAATGTCCTTTAGTACGTATTTATGCAGAGGATGGCGATATTGGAAGGATTTATGCAACACAGAAGAGGAGGGAAAGGAGTAATAAGCAAAATAAATCGCTTAGAAAGAGGTGTTAGGGGGCTTCCTTTAACCGGCGGGAGTACGGGCCCTTAACAGCTGGAACGTCTCTAGGAAGCTGAACGAAATCGTCTGGAGTTAGCAAGAACGAATTAAAAAAACAAAAAATACTGAAAGGAAGACAAAATTAAATACAGAAATAAGACTGGAAGAATTTACCTACGAGTAAGTCCAATATCCGTAATTTGTAAAAACATATAAATTTCGTAAACTAAAGGCAATCGTCTGAAGGAAGTAAGACTAAAATATATTAATAAATACAGAGGAAAACCGAAAATAATTAACCTTTGCCTATTTCTACCCCCCAGTAGTACAGTATGTAAACAAAAAAATAGAAATAATTTGAAATCTGTCGTAAGCTGAATAAAATCGTCTGAAGGTAGCAAGAGTAAAGTAAAAACTAGTAAATAATCAGAAAAAACAAGTAAATCGCAGTCACCCCTAAGCTTAATGAAACCGTCTGAAAGTAGCAAGAAATAAAAGGACAGAAAAAAATAACTTAGAATTAAGTCTCTAATACGCTTAATAAAATCGTCTGGAGGCAAAAAAAAAAAAAAAAAAGGTTGTGATCAGGAAAAAAAAAAAGCTAAATCGCAGTCTCTAGGAAGCTGAATAAAATTGTCTGGAGGTGGCTGGAATAAAATAAAGCTTACTTTAATAAAAGGATTACCCCACGGCCCATCGACGCATGTAATTACCGTCCCCTAATTAGCCAGGTAGGTTAATGATTATGGTCCTTTCACCGCAAGAAGTCCGTTCAGGGTGGGGCCCACCTGGTGAATCACCTCTAGCGATGTGCCAAATCAACCGTAGTACATGCCTCTCTCTCTCTTATTTCCCATCTATGTGCTATTTGAAATTGTTTTTTATACTCTGTATATAATAAAGGAAGCTATATAGTACATTGAGTATCACTTTTTAGAATTATAACAACGATTTAAATGAATTCTACGACACGCGGCAGGGCTTTTTTCCCATGTTGCCACGCCGAGGTCGGCGAGGGACCCAGGGTCAGAGAGAGGTTTAGGCCTACAGGGGAAACCTCTTAAAAATAAAACGCGCCTAGACTTTTACCTCATAGGTGGTGTGGAAAAAAAGTTGAAAATAAATAATAAATATATACAATATATATATATATATATATATATATATATATATATATATATATATAGAGAGAGAGAGAGAGAGAGAGAGAGAGAGAGAGAGAGAGAGAGAGAAACAGGTGGGATGGGGGTAGGTAGAGTGATAATCCGATAATTGGTGGTCAAATTGGCAACGTCGCACTCGGGGGAATTCCAACTTCTGACACACCCTGAACGGACTTCTTGCTGCGAAAGGACCATAGTCTGATTATCGTCACACACCTGTCGATGGCCAGATCATTAGCGTTATCAAGAGGAATTACGGAAAACACTGATAACACCTAACCCTTCCACCCCTCTCCACCTCCAGTTCCACCTACCCCAGTCCCATCCCCACTCCCATTTCCACCTTCCTCCCCTTCTCATCCCGCCCCCTTTCTTCACCCGCACCCCCACCCTCACCCCCTTCCTCACCCTCACCTCCATCCTAATCCCCTTCCTAAGCCCTACCCCCACCCTCACCACTACCACCGCCGCTACCCCCACCCCCAACCCCTTCCTCACTCCCACCTTCATCCCCATCCCCACTCCCACTTCCCCCCCACCTTCCTCCCCATCCCCACTCCCACTTCCCCCCCACCTTCCTCCCCCTCTCCCCATCCCCACTCCCACTTCCCTCCCACCTTCCTCTCCCCTCTCCCCATTCCCACCCCCATCCATTCCCCCACTTTTCCCCCTCTCCCCTTCCATCCCACCTCTTTCCTCCACCCCTCATCTCTAACCATACTCCAACCTCACCTCACCTCACCTCACCTCACTTCATTTCCAGTTTATCTCTTCTTCATCTTTAACCACGACCTTGACCAAAAATGAACCCTGATCTCGGCCTCGACCTCAGTCTTTATTTCGACCTCAGACTAGACTTCGACCTAGACCTCGACCTTGACCTCCTCCTCGACCTCGACCTCCTCCTCGACCTCGACCTTCTCCTCGATCTCTCCCTCCTCCTCGACCTCGACCTCGACCTCCTCCTCCGATGTCGACCTCAGTCTCGACTTTGCTCACAACCCTGCTCTCGATTTCGATCACAACGTGTTTTCCACATCGTCACAACATCCACTTTGAGTTAAATCTTCATCTCTACATTGGTCCCTACTTCAACTTTAACTTGAACCTCATCCTCCACCTCGACCTAAAAGCCTATCTCAGTCTCGAGCTCAGTTTCTAATATGACCTGTACCTACATTATATCTCAGTCTCCACCTCACCCTCGATCTCATCCTCGATATAAGTCTCAGTCAAACACTATCACATTCCCAGTCACCGTCTTAAATCTCCACCTCTCTCTCTCTCTCTCTCTCTCTCTCTCTCTCTCTCTGCACCTGTACAATTATCCTGAAGCACAGACTCCAACACACCTCATTAGCATCAAGCATTTATCTCTCTCCCACACTAATTGCCTCAGTTAATCTGGCTACAGGTCCAACAGCCTCTCCTCCTATTGAATTCAAACCCCTTTTATTCTTTGGATTCATTTGGCGAGAGAATTCAAAACCATATCAAAGCCAAATGTGTGTGAGAAAGTTTTGGAGTATTTTTCTCTCTTCATTTCCTTTTTTTCTTTTCATTCTTTTTTTTCAAATTTTGGGTCCAGCTCTGAATCGTAATGGAATCTTAAATATTGGATTTGAAAACCCTTTATTTATTATTTTTTTCCAGGGGGAGAAAATTCTACAGGGTGTCTCAAAAAAATGCGTGAGAAAATTTTGGAGGTTTTTCTTTTGATATTTTTGAGTGCAACACACGATAGTAACAAGGTCCAACTCTCTCTCTCTCTCTCTCTCTAATTAGATTTAAGTTTTAGCATTAAGTCCTGCCCACATCGGAGGAACCTGAAAGTCTGTGTCATCTGTGTATCTGTGTAACTCTCTCTCTCTCTCTCTCTCTCTCTCTCTCTTAATCTGATTCTCCTTATCTATTTTTCTTCCACTTTTCTCTCTCCTCCTCTTCTCCTTTCCTCCCTCCTCCATATTTCTCTGTTCTTATTTTCCTCTCCATTAATACTTCTCTTTTACTTCAGTCTTCCATTTATTTCTCTCTCTCTCTCTCTCTCTCTCTCTCTGATTTTCCTTTTCTTTATTATTTTTCTTCCACTTTTCTCTCTCCTCCTCTTCTTTCCTCCCTCCTCCATATTTCTGTTCTTATTTTCCTCTCCATTAATTCTTCTCCTTTACTTAAGTCCTCCATTTATTCCTCTCTCTCTCTCTCTCTCTCTCTCAGCTTTCTAGCAATGCATGTAGGTCCGCTGTACATTAAATCCTTCATTATACATCCCATTTTTCTTTTCTTTTTTTTTTTTTTACTAATTCTGGCAATTTTTCAGCAGTATCGTAGAAATTTTGAGAAAAAAGCCACTTAGGGACATGTGCCACTTTTCCATAAGTCTTTTTTTTTTTTTTTTTTTTTTTTCCAATGTCCGTAGGTCCGTTTTTATGCCTCCGCCCACTTATGGCCGAGGAGGCATTAAGTGATTGGTCTGTCCGTGCGTGGATGGAAGGGTGCGTGCGTGCGTGGGTCCGTCCATCCGTAACACTGTTGGTGGCGCGGTATCTCCTCAACTCATCGACGGATTTCCACGAAACTCTTGTCAGTGATACAGTATGGTGGGACGATGAACTGACCAGGCCAGCCAGGTCATGGAGGTTGTATGCTGTCCGTGCACAAGGCTTGGCGAAGGCATACCAAGCGATAATTGGCGTCGACAGCATAGGGCCCGAGTTCTTGGTGTTTCACTAAAACTCCTTATATTGCCTAGTTAGTTAAGCGAGAAAACATTTGATTTTTATTTTATACTAAACTCATTGGCCAGTATCTTATCTTGCTCACTTTTCAGTTCATTAGTAAACCCGGTCCCCGGTAGTGAGGTCACGAACACACACACACACACACACACACACACACACACACACACACACACACACACACACACACGAGTAAAAATCATTCATGGACAATGGAAAAACATTTCTCTTCACAATGGCATTAAGAACTACCTATAAGAATTTGAGGGAGGTGGTGGCTTAATCGGTAGAGAGGTGGCCTACAGTCCTACCGGACTCAGGTTCAAATCCCCGCTGGGGCAGGGAACAGTTTAAGGATTTGAATTTCATAAAAACAGACTTTACTGATCTACCAGAAGACCCGCCGACATGTCATAAAAATACCCCCACTAATACCAATACACCAGTCCTGTATGAGACAGCCCTAGCATGTATTCAATATGGATGGTGGGTGTTAGCGCCGAAGTGGTGACATACAGAGTTGTATGGTACGTAGGAGGACTGCTGGACCTTGGGAGCAGGCTGTGAAGCCTACTGTATGCCCAGAGTCGGACACATAAAAAAAAATGTTATGTGCATTAGTATACGGCTTCAAATTTGCCCTACCCTAAGTTTTATAGTGTGTGTGTGTGTGTGTGTGTGTGTGTGTGTGTGTGTGTGTGTGTGTGTGTGTGTGTGTGTGTGTGTGTGTGTGTGTGTGTGTGTGTGTGTGTGTGTGTGCGCGCGCGCGCGCTTGTGTGCACGTCTGTGTATGCATGTGCGCCTTCGTTTTCTTTGCATGTGTGAACCTTGAATCAAAACACCCACTCACTCACCAGCGTCATATTTTCTACCTAAACTCGACTAGATAAAATTGCCAAGTCCTTCCTCGTCCCCGTCTCCTCGGTCGTCTAGGCAACAAAAAACGACGTATTTGCCACAGCAGCCAGGCGACCATTCACTCCCATGCAAAATTCAGCAGCAAGTCGCAAGTTTACACTGAAAGCAGCAAAATGATTCTTAATGACTTATTCCGGCTCAGTTTAGAGTGAGGAGGAGGACTGACCGGAGGAAAAGAGAGAGAGAGAGAGAGAGAGGGGGGGGGAGGTAAATAAGATGGAATAAGGTGTGAGGGAGGGGAGGAGTATCATCGCGAGATGGGAGGGAGGAAGCGAGGGAGGAAGGGAAGTGCGATGGTGAAAGAAGTGGTAGAAGAGAGAGAGAGAGGGGGGGGGGGAGTTCAATCAGGAATGCCTTGTCCAACACAGTGATGTGAGGAGTAGGGTGGAAGATCCACCCTCTCTTTGTCTCTCTCTATCTCTCTCAGTCTGATTCATTTCTTCATTATTATTCTTCCACTTTTCTCTCCCCTCCTCTTCTCCTTTCCTTCCTCCTCTATATTTCTGTTCTTATTTTCCTGTCCATTAATTCATCTCTTTTACTTCAGTTCTCCGTTTATTTCTCCCTCCCTCCCTCCCTCCCCCCCCCTCTCTCTCTCTCTCTCTCTCTCTCTCTCTCTCTCTCTCTCTCTCAATCTGATTCATTTCTTCATTATTATTATTCCACTTTTCTCTCCCCTCCTCTTCTCCTTTCCTTCCCCCTCCATATTTCTGTTCTTATTTTCCTGTCCATTAATTGTTCTCTTTTACTTCACTTCTCCATTAATTTCTCTCTCTCTCTCTCTCTCTCTCTCTCTCTCTCTCTCTCTCTCTCTCTCTCTCTCTCTCTCAGCTTTCCAACGATGTATGTAGGTCCGCTGTACCTTTACTGGTTTCCCAGATATCCCTTTTTTTTTTTTACTAGGTCTGGCAATTTTTCAGCAGTATTGCTGAAATTTTGAGAAAAGCCACTTCAGGGCACTTACCACTTTCCCATAAGGTTTTGCGCGATGTCCGTAGGTCTGTTTTTGTGCCTCCGCCCACTTATGGTCGAGGAGACATTAAGTGATTGGCCTGTCCGTGCGTGGGTTAATGGGTGCGTGCGTGTGTGCGTGGGTCCGTTCGTCCGTAACACTATTGTTGGCGTGATATCTCCTGAACTCATCGACGGATTTCCACCAAACTTTTATCAGTGATACAATATGATGGGACGATGAACTGATTAGGTCAACAAGGTCAAGGGGTGAAAGGTTAAGGTCATATGGGGTCGACTTAGTTTATCCTTGTGGGTGTGATATCTCCTGAACCCCTCGACGGTTACCGACCAAACTTTTGTCAGTGATACAGTATGAAGGGACGATGAACTGACCAGGCCAGCCAGGTCATGGAGGTATGGCGAGGCCGTGCACAAGGCTTGGCGGAGGCATACCAGGCGATAATTGGCGTCGACAGCTCGGGGCCCCGAGTTCTTGGCGTTTCATTTATAATTACCTCCGCCATGGAGGTTATCTATTTGCCGGCGTTTGTTTGTTTGTCTGTCTGTTAACAGCTTAACCAAAAAGTTATAAACGGATTTGCTTTTTTTTTTTTTTTGAGAGATAGGGTATGGCCCAAGGAACAATCCATTAGTTTTTGGTGATAATCTGGATCATCATTCGGATCCAAGATTTTTTTTTTTTTTTTTTTTTTTTGTCCACACGATAGCTCCAAGAGTTCTCAATGAATTCCAATGAAATTTTGTTTAAGGGTGGGCCATGGGCCAAGAAAGAATTGATTAAATATGGGGGCGGATCCGGATCCGAATCTGGATCCTGCAATGGAATTGGCGTAGGTATGCGTTTCCTGAGTGCTTTCTAGTTTCCTGTAAAGCCCGATCAGATAAGTCAAGAAACAGAGGGAGACATTTGCGTATTATCTTATACTGAACTCAATGGCCAGCATCTTATCATCTTACCCAGTTTCCATTTCATTTGTATCCACGGCCCCCGGTGGCGAGGTCACCATACACACACACACACACACACACACACACACACACACACACACACACACACACACACACACACACACACACACACACACACACACACACACACACACACACACACATACACACACGAGTGAAAATCAGCCATGAACAATGGAAAAACACTTCTCTTCACCATATCATTAGGAATATACAGTAGTTATGTGAAGTAGTATACGGTTTCAGAAATGTCCTACCCTAAGTTTTATAGTGTGTGTTTGTGTGTGTGTGTGTGTGTGTGTGTGTGTGTGTGTGTGTGTGTGTGTGTGTGTGTGTGTGTGTGTGTGTGTGTGTGTGTGTGTGTGTGTGTGTGTGTGTGTGTGTGTGTGTGTGTGTGTGTGTGTGTGTGTGTGTGTGTGTGTGTGTGTGTGTTTTAGATCGATTTATGTTTGTGTCTCTCCGTGCATTTTTTTTTCTACTCCCCTCGGGGTAGGGGAGTCTTTCAAGAATACTCCCCCAGTATCCCTGCTTGTCGTAAAAGGCGACTAAAAGGGTTTCCTCCCCGGAAAACAACTAACTAAAAAAAACAGACAATAAGCCTCGGACAAGGACTGACCAAACGATGACGACCAAGGACCGGACAAAGGACATGGTTATCGGAACGTGGGATGTAAGGGGAGCGAATGATGAGGTGAAAGAGAGAGAGATTGTCCAGGTGCTTGAGGGTGCGAAAGTGGATGAATGTGGAATAACTGAAACGAAATGGAGAGGAGAAAGTGTGAGAGAATGGGAGTATGGATGGGGTATATGTGCGGGAGTAGGTGAGAATGAGAGGGCAAAGGAAGGAGTATGTATAGTTGTGAGTAAAAGATGGAAGAAGAGCATAAGACAGTATGGATCAGTTGGGTCAATGATTGTGTGGGTAAAGTTGAAAGTTGGAATACAAATGTGGGCGATTTTGTGTGTGTATGCGCCAACGCAAGATCGTGCTAGAAGAGTGAGAGAAGAGTTCTGGACAAATGTAGAAGTGTGCATGAAAAAGTTTGGAAGGAATGAGAGAGTGTTTTTGATCGGTGATATGATTGGTAAAGTTGGGAATGTGAAGGTGGATGGAATAGTTGGTGAGTGGGGTGTGCCTGCTGAGATAGTTGAGAATGGGAGTGCGTTAGTGGACATTTGTGCTGGGAGGGGGTTGGTGATAGCCAATACCCTCTTCAGGCATAAAATGATCCACAGGTATACATGGCGAGTGATGAGAAGGGTGGGTGGTGAACTGAATGAAAGGAAGGCAGTGATTGATTATGTGTGTGTGGATGAAAGGATGCGAAGATGTGTAATGGATGCAAGAGTGTATA